>NW_011888023.1:18723-30036 GCF_000806365.1 Fopius arisanus
TTACCTGTCAATCAACGAAATCAATCAATCGATTAATTAATTAATCGAACCGCGAATTAAAACACCACCCACCCACCCACTTTCACATGACCCCCCCACTAGCCGACATACGCCCTTATGACTCCAAAATCGTTGATCCAGAACCCGCATTACATATCTAATAGTATCGTGTGAATATCTTCTTGATAGCAAAATAAGTGTATTTTATAATCATATTCTCGTTTTTCATAGATCCCGGGATACATTCAATTCCGGGAAAATGTGTACATCCCACGTCAGTGGTTCGAGGAGAGGCCGGACGACAATGCGATCTTGGACGATATTGTCGATGCTGTCGGACACCAAGCCCTAAATCCACTAAAAAGGATGTTTCTAAAGTGGAGTGACGAATCACTCACAGGATATTGGTTCCTGCGTTCCGACCATCGTCAAGAGATGATTCGTGACCATGCTGGATATGGTCGAATGATTTATAGAGTGTACTGCAGCCCAGTGTTGTGTGTGTGTGTGTGTGTGGGGGGGGCTTGTTTTGTCGGACATCTTTAAATGTAATAATAGTAACATTAATAATAATAATAGTGAAATTACTATACTTTATTGCAATAAGTTTTTTAGATTTTATTTTACATTTTGTTTTTTAATAAATACAGTTCTTCGATTATATAAAAGTTATAATGTGATTTCTTTTTCCTTAGTCTTCAAGAATATTAATATTTCATTATATTCCATGAATATATTATTATTCTGCCAGTCTTCAAAGTGCTTAGAATTTTGAGTAACAAACTTGGACAGTCGCCCAGGCAAGAAAATTGTAGCCATATCATCCAAACGGCATATTACACTTATTCCATGCTTTGTCTTGACTTTCCAAGCTGAAGTTACGGTGTATGGATGGTTCACTACTAGTTGAGATAATTTGGTGAGTGGAAGTTGTTTCATCTTTTCGTTGATTTCATTGAAAAGTGCCCGATCATATTCATCTGCAATATTGGGGTCTGGCTCGACATGGCCACTGCATCCATCCTCAGTATACAGGAACGTCGGACAGCACTTTTCAATATGTGTGCAAAAGTTTTCAAATTATTTTGGATAATCTTCGAAGAACTTGGTCACGCGATTATTATAGTTGATTACATCGAAATTCATTTGATCTTCAAACTTCAACTGTGGATCAGGATGAATGCGTATATTGTTATGTTTTCTGCCCAAATATTGCAATGTTGGTGACGCCTTTGCGATATATTTTTGGAAATTCTCGAACACTTCGTCATTTGTAGCGAAGAATTTTGCTGACCTTTTATTAACGAAAACGGCCTGAGTGTTTGATAGATGGACAATAACAGTCACTCCATATTTTGTGTTCACCTTACGAACCGCTGTGATTTTATACAAAAAGTTGGGATTCAGATCCGAGAGCTTCACCAGGGGAAGTTCTTTCGATTCTCTCACAGCGCTGATCTTGAAAAAATCCATGATGTTTTCTCCTTAATCAAGTCGATAATAAAGAACGATTACGTCACTTCTTCCATTTTTACTACTCGGGATACAGCTTAGAAGCAACTTCAAACTTTTCTACACTTATAGTTATTCACTTAGAAAGGTTGATTAAGTGATGATGAGGCGCACATTTTCAGGAATTATATACACGCACCCCCCCCCCCCCTCTATGTCTAATAATTGATCATAACAGTAATACAGATATGTCATTATTTATAATGATCAGCCGGGGGAATAGTATTAGTAAGGATAATGAAGATAACGTGATATATAATGAACATATAAGTTCTAACATGCTTGAGCTAAAAATATTTTGGATTATTTCAATTCCCACGAGCCATGTAGTTAATATCATTGGAAGCAGGATGTTTGATGTCTCAAGCGGGATCAGGCGGCCCATGCAGGTCCCAACATGCTTTTTGGGGGTGGCGGTGGGGGGTAAATCTCAAGTGACCCGAGTCCGGGTGCGATAGAGGATTTTCTTGACCGGGGTGCGCGTTCGGGGGGAAGTGTGCCTCACCCTCAGACGGACCGTCCTTCCCACCTGAGTGTGGAAGATCTGAATAGCCGACCCCAAATAGGGGGAAATCGCTGAACTGCAGGTTCAGGAAGGCCCCAGAGACATATCCGACTTTATGCCCCTGGATTCGCGTTTCCCGGGCTGCAGTAGGGACAATTCTGCGTGGTAACCCCTGAATAACTGCAGCGGTAACAGAAGACGCGATGACGATGGTCTCGCTGATGGCAGTTCCAGCAACCGGAGGGCCTCAAGCCGGGGGCGGTGCTGGTGGCATGGTGACTGTCGTCTGGACTGGCCTGGCTGCGACAGGGAGTTCCTCTCTCCGTGATCGCGGCGCTGAACTATGGGTCCTCTCTCGGGATGGTGTGCTGGGTCGGCGCCGTGGCCGATACTCCGAGTAGTCCCTAGTCCGAGGACGGGTGCATTCCGGGGACCGGCCAGAAGTGGTGGTCAAGGCCGCGATAGCCTTAACCAGGCTCCTCTCCCGAGCCGAAATGTGGTCCCGAGTCTCTCGACGGTCGGGCGAGATGTCGAACGAAATCGCCCGCACCGAGTTGTGTCTCAGGAGGAATCTACCAGTTCCGACCGGGGGGTGAGACCGTCGACCAAAGGGCCTCAGGGATGGGCACGGGCGGTACACGAGTCTAGGGCATACCAAGTGCTCCGGCCTCGGAAGAGGTCGACGTTCTTCGTTACCCTGGAGGATTGTTTCGATCCGCAGAGCCGCTGTCTCCAGTTGGTCAAACGACATATCCTCCCGATAGGGGATCTCCAGCTGGTAAGCGGGAAGAAGCTTGCGGTGGATTTCCGCTACCTGCTCGCGACGCGCCCACGGAGGACTCATCCTCGCCGCGTACCCTCTCATACACGCGATGTAGCTGCCGACCCGTTCGTCCTCCGCTTTAGTGCGTCGGCTGACTTCGTCCCGGGGGGCTCTCTGGTAATTGGGGTGCGCAAACTGGGGTCGAAAGGCGACGCGGGCCCCTGGCCAGGTCTGGAACTCGGCGTATCGTCCGCGGTACCATACGAGCGCGTCTTCTTCCAGGTAGAATAACAGGGCATGGAGAAAATTCCAGTCTCTCATCGAGATGTACGATCGACCCTCGTCTACCCTCCAGAGGAAGAGTTCCACGTCCTCGTGTGGAGCGCCCGTCAACCGAAGGTTCCATTTCCTCACTTCGTGCAGTAGTGCCGCACGTGGAATAGGACGTTCGCAGTCGTACCCGTTGTCCTGGCAGGTTCGTTCGCGCGATCTCTCGTGATACGGGGCGTCGGTGGGAGGTCCGTCGCGATATCAGCTCGCTGAGATGTCTCTTCCCCAGGGAGCAATGAACTGAGCGAAAGTCGGCGTATGGCCCATGGGCGGCTGCCGATGGTCCTCCGATGTTTGGTACGCCCCCGCGGGTGGCGGTCGTGATAACCGGTGGTGCTCTTGCGGAAGTGATCCCATCTGCTGTGGTTAGCTGTGGCCATGCCTCCGCATAGCGGGAATTCTCTATGCCCGCCAGTACCAGCGCAAGTCGGGTGGTGGACGCAGAAGTTGTTCCAGGGGCCACGGTGGCCCCGGAGATTGCCAGGTCCCCGCCTGTCGCGAGTGGATCCGCGAACGGCATCCCTGTGGGTGTGGCGATTGGAGTTGTCGTCGTCGCCTCGGTGACGGAAGTCAGCGTGATGCCTCGCGGTGGCGATTTCGGGGGGCGGCCTCGTCTCTTCAGCGGGTTCAATTCCGCGGATCCTCCTAGCGCGGAGTAAGGCGAATTCAGTGGGTCCAGGTCCGAATACTCGGATACTGTCGGACTCACGCGTCGGGACATTCCGCGGGTTCAGCTTCGCTGGCCGAGTCAATGTTGTATTGCGAGTCGCGAGAATCCTGTGCGAAAATCGCCCGCCGATTAGATCAGACCTGACGGGTCCTAACCTTCCTCTTCTTCCGCTCTTCTCTCTTTTTTTCTATTCTTTGAGTTAGCTGCTTGAACCGGTGCGGTTCGACGACGGTTACTGGTCGGCGATGGCTGTGAGTGAATGTTCGCTCCGTGTCAGCACGGTACTGCGACTGAACATTCCGAACTTCGTAATGCGGGATCGTCCGGATGCTCAGCGTAGTGGGTACCGGCCCAGTGTCTCCCCACGGAAGTGGGGGATATCGCCGTGAGGGGGAGACTATGGAATTGTTGGCGAAGAAAAAAAAAGGAAAATTGAAATTATATTCCGAAGTGTCCTTGTGGAGTACTTGAGGGTTTCGCCGGCAATAACCTCAAGTTTTAATTTTGTGCTCGCGTTCGTGGTTCGGGTCGAACACGGAAGGTTTGTTTTCGTCGCCGGATTATCCTCGTATTTACGTTTCGCGAACCAATTCATTCTCTTTGTCAGCACTCTTGATGCGGAATAATCAGTACTCAAATTTTAATTACGGCTTGAATTTAATTCTCTAATCCCATATAGGTCTCCGATCGTTATTTAAGAGGGAACGGAATTTCCTCTAAATTTAATTCCCGAACGATTCGATAGCCCTCCTCTGCCCATTCGAGAAAGAACGATAAATCCGCGCAACTATTAATATTCGCAACTCTAACTGGTCGCCTCTCTCTACCGGAGAGGGAAATGAAATTTTCATTAGGTCCCTGAATCGTCGTTCCGAGGCCTCCGATAAAGTAATGCCCTAACAAATTATGGGCATTCCTGAATTATTATTCATACTAAAAGTAGCTAATAAAACCGTAACTGACTACCGAATTTCCCAACTCACCCAAACTACCAAAGGTTTTACCGCTTTGCCCTTGAACCACACGTCGGAGGCCATTTGTGACGTGACATTTTCTAACGACCGAAAATGCCTGTCACCTTCGCCCTTCCTCCCTATGGCCTCCTCGCCGATACAAAAAAACGGACAAAAATCGTGACCTAAAAAGGTTGCCAGGCGCCAGCTAATTTTCTGAAGTCGAGGAATCAGTAACTCGAAGCCTAAGTTAACGAGAAATCAAAAACGGAATCCTAAAACTTATTTAATCTAGCTAGTCTGCTAGGTTGTAGAGAGACCGGTGGATTCGAGAAAAAGGGCAAAATTGGTCCAAAATAATCGAGAAAATTACAAGAAAAAAAAATATATTCGATCGACTTATTTCAATCGAATGTGTAGTCGACGACCTCAACAATGTTTGAAGTTCTTCCTAGTTGACCGAGGTAAAAAAAAAAGGAAAACCAAATTAGGCCGCGAGGCATCTGACGATGCTCGGGATGTCCCAACGGTACAGAGGCCCCCTCGAATTCTTGGCTATTGGTTTCACCCCACGACCAAAAACATCCATGTAGTTCCGCGAAACCTCAGGGGAGGTTCGGGATTTTTCGAGCCCCGCGTAGCCCCAAAGTAATTATCAATCGACAGTTCCAGGGGTGTTCGGTACTCTGAATTATCGCAATAGCCCATTGAAGGGTTTATTATAGCCCGAACGGGCAACCCACAGGGAAAAGTCTCGGAAAGGGCCTGAACGAGGCGTTGACGCAGACAGAGAGAGATGGGGATAGCAGGCGAGACAGACAACGCTCCGCTCAACGTGCACGGCACGCGTGAGGATAAGTTTTCAACGGTTCCAATTTTCCAGCGCGGTGGCAGGTCAACCGATCGACCCCGAATAAACTTCACCACCGAGGGGGATGACTCATGCACGCTCTCCCAAAATTGTGGATCTCTACAGCGTACGGGGACCGAGATATCTCCATTTTTCGGAACAGGAATTTTCCGATGTCGTTTAGTCAGAGTTCTCGCTCAACCGTAAGCGAAGCGTAGTGGCGGAAAATACTCAAGGCGTCGACGGTACGTATGCCGGAATTGTCACCCGGTGACCACCGAACTCCCACGGGGACGGCCCCGTGGGGATTAACGAACCCTCCACACGCGAACGGCTGTGGTTTCCGACTAAACACTCGCAAACACCTCGACGGAGGGAAGATACCGTTCGATCCGTTGATCAAACGGGATATGTGATCACCCGCGAATTACAAAACGGGTCTCCACTCAACGGGGTGGCTGGGAAAAAATCTAATCAGAGTTTTCTCTCACCTTGGTACGAGTTTTGTGCCCGCGGTGGGATCCTCCCATGGCGTCAGGTAGTTGGCCCATGAAACACAGAAAAAAAACTCTCTTATCACTCTCGCGTCCTGGCGATAACTGCCAAAAAGATAGCGGAACTCTTGCCTCGCCAGAAAGTTACTTCTGCGGTGGCGCCGGCGTCGCCCAGTGCGCTAAACCTCTCCATTCAAATTTGAATGGGGGAAAAATAAATTTTCCAATTTCTGCCCTTACGCGATTATCGCGGCTAGTCTTTGCCAATTGCTACCGAAAAATACCCTACGCGACAAACACAATCGGCAATTCAGTGGGATATTGGTCGTGACACCCCTACTGACCTTCCACCCTTAAACGGGTCTCCACTCAACGGGGTGGCTGGGAAAAAATCTAATCAGAGTTTTCTTCCACCTTGGCACGAGTTTTGTGCCCGGGGTGGGAATCCTCTCATGGCGTCAGGTAGTTGGCCCATGAAACACAGAAAAAAACTCTCTTATCACTCTCGCGTCCTGGTGATAACTGCCAAAAAGATGGCGGAACTCTTGCCTCGCCAGAAAGTTAGTTCTGCGCCGGCGCCGGCGCCGGCGTCGCCCAGCGCGCTAATCCTCTCCATTCAAATTTGAATGGGGGAAAAATAAATTTTCCAATTTCTGCCCCTACGCGATTATCGCGGCTAGTCTTTGCCAATTGCTACCGAAAAATACTCTACGCGACAAACACAATCGGCAATTCAGTGGGGTATTGGTCGTGACACCCCTACTGACCTTCCACCCTTAAACGTACCTGAAAACTACCTCGTTTGCAAGCTAAAATCGCATTCGCCTTTATATTTCCTTTTTCGAGAACACTTTTCAAATGCGCTGTTGACAGTTCTCTTGCATGATTGAGAAGGGAATCTGGATCTTTATGCTGGAGATTGATTACAATGCCCGTGCGAATACCACTATGAAAAGCTGATGGTCCATCTATCCAGCGTACACGATCTGAAAGTGTTCCTTCATCTCTGCTGTGTGATGGCACCTGCACATGACCACCTCGATCTTATCTACTTCTAAATATCTCCTGAGATCCCTGAATCCTGGCAATCATAGAGAGAATTTTATTTTTCTCACCTTCTGATAGATGACTTCGTCTTTTCAAAACTCGAGTATAGAATTTAATATAGTATGCACATAGATCAATCCATTGTTGAATGTCTTGAGATTGTGCATTCTGAAAGGTATGTTGGAAAATTTCAATTCCTCTGAAACAACGCACAATGCTGCTGCGTTCCATTTTGAAGTAAGTCTAGAACCCCTTGGGAAATTCAGATCAATTTATATCATTGCCTGTAAGTGTTTCAATGAGTCATAAAATTCCAGTTGCTTCGATTCATTGCCATTTCTTCATCCATTTCTCAGAAGTATGCAGACCGTCAAGTTTCTGCGAAAAATTTGACCGTTCGATAGATTTATTAACATTTCTTCGCGAATTTCTCCGACGTATGGTGGCGGTTGAGTATCTGCGAAGAATTTTACCGTTGGATGGAGATTGCCTAAATTTCATAGAATTGTTTTTCCGTTAAAAGTATAGGTGATCATTGCATCATTTTAAAAACTGAAAAATAATGGAGCGCCAGTATTAATATTATTCATCGTTCAACTATAAGATGGTAGAAGCCAGTTTGTCAAAATAATTTTCCGTCAGAAATGACAACTTAAACAGACAAGAAATGAAAGGAATTAATAATTGAGTTAGCCAATGGATAAGATGGTAGAATTTTGTTATTCATGTACCTCTGGATAGATTTTAATGCTGGTTGACAATCGCTCTGGATGTTTGAAAGATCCCATGGGACGAAAGTAAACATTCCCATAGGAGCAGAAAATTAGCTTGGCTCGAACATCTCCCATTGTGACGAAAGTTCCTCCGACGTTGTAATGATGATTAATGATTTCACTCAGTTTCTTCTTCATAGCTCTTTTCGACATCATACCCTCCCATTTTTCGGGCGCGAAAATTCGACAGGTCCAATATTATCGTCCGAATCATCATCATCAGCTGGTGAACAAACAGCTTCACCCACTAACGACTGACTCTATACCCTCCACGGAATCATGCAATGCAGTCTCAGCATTCACAGGGGTCTTTGTTGATGTTACCTGTGAGATAATGAATATTGCTGGATTCTCGAGACAGGTGGTGGGTGGATTAATGTCCATTAATCATAGTAATTGTCCATAGTAATTCAGCCGATATCGAAAAATTCACCAATTTCACTGCCAATTTTTTGGATCAGTTGAATAATCGTTTCAGAGATACCATTGAGACACAGAAAATAATTAATTTTATGCAATATCCTCTAAATAAAGCCAATCATACTGAAATTTGCACACTAATTAAAAATTCATATCCAGTTAATTCTTTTGAATTGTCTCACGAGGTCAATAATTTGCTACAAGATGATGATCGTCTCCCACTCATGCATTCGGGTAATGACTTTTGGCCTAAAATCAGTCAAAATAATTCATATCCGAACCTTTTGGCCGTATATAAAAGAATTTCCACTTTTTTCGGTACTACGTATTTGTGTGAATCAGCATTCTCCCATATGAATCATATCAAATCCTCAGAAAGAACCGTATTAACAGACAGCAATGTTAGAGACACTATGTTAGGGATCGGTCAGAAGTTGACGGATGAAGTGATGGCGCAACGGTCTGACTGATTTTTTATCATTAATTTTCTCGTCGAATTTAATGGTTTACATTTCGATTCTGCATGCTCAATGACTGCTTTTCTTTTTTTTCTTTTCCATCTATCATCCCGCTCACTCCCCCTTACCTATTTCCATTCCCCTCCTGATGGAAGACGCCTACCACCTTCCCGTGGTTTCCATTAAGCAGTTTCAAACAAACTGGCCAAGAGTGGGCAATTTAATAACATATTTGTATCTTGTCTCAAGGCTTCAAAATGCTATTGGGATCTAGTATAGTAGTATTTCCTTATTCATCAACCTATTGAATTAAATTGATATCTCATTCAATACATTAATTTTCCAACTTTACTGCAAATTCTTCCATCTCCACTTGGTTAGATATAACTAAATATTTAATCAGAAGCATTATACTATCGTAATTGTTGACTTTAACATCATAATTTTTTAATTTAAAGAAAACAGAAAATGTCCAAAAGCCATAGAAAATTTCACAACATTTGCCCCTCACATTTCCATAGCGCGCAGGCGCCATCTCCCAATATTACTCCCACTCGAGAAATATGTAATAGCGTTAAGTACCCTATAATTAGGACCTTAATTATTTTATGGCTGCAGCTCCGAGCCTACCTGAGGTTGCCCACCGCTAGAGAGTACAGCACCTGAGGAGAAGGGATTTGCAGACTCTCCAGCAAGCCCACACCCCGAGTCTCCGGAGAGTCCAGCATCTGAGGACAAAGGCTTGGGCGGCCCTCTAAACTCATCAGTAGACTAAATATCTAACCCCGTACAATTTTTTGGTAACGTAAAGATAGTCAATAATTCTTCGCGGATTGAAAGATCAGGAAATATCATTCGAACAAAAACTGCGACTTGAGCATGATCTGACCGGTCAGCGAATTCCTCAAGTTAACATGAAAAATAATCACAACGGGCGAGATCGTTTATCAACGGAGAACGGAGTTCCGCCCCAATTGATTGAACTCTTCCCGTGATTGTGCGTCTGGAAAGTGGCAATTCTTTCGCGAATTCAGTAGTGCGCTTTTCGAGTTGGGTATTCTGGAACATAGTCGTTATAACATCGAGAAATCGATCTTTGAAATTTTCTCCGTCTGAAAACCGTTTTTTATCTTTAACAAGCCGGTGTGCATCTTTAAATGAAATGAGAGTAGAAATTTTTAAACTATTATTACATTGTGACGTCCGTCGAAACTTTAATTTGTAACGAGCATCGGGGATGCCCGTTAGGATCCCCAATAAAAATCCAAAAATGGAGAGAGAGAGAGGCAGTTGGGACGTAGGTTAGGTTTAGGGAAATTAGGATTTCCCCCCTTTTGGGGTGGTTTAGAATAGGTTAAGGGTTAGGGGGAGTTTTAGAGGATAGGGTCAGCCCTCCGGATCGGGTAGGTCCGGCTAAAAAGCCGGCGCTCCAGGAAAAGGGTTTAAGGGATTAATTGGTATGGGTGGAAGGCCGTACGGGGCAAAAATATAAACAGCCCCGACGGATTGCCAAGACTGTTTACGGGTGGAAGGCCGTATGGGGTAAAAATAGTAACAACCCCGACGGATTGCCAAAGACTGAATACGGGTGGAAGGTCGTATGGGGCAGATTCAGTCACTACCCCTACGAATTGCCAAGACTGATTACGGGTGGAAGGCCGCACGGGATAAATTCAGTCGTTATCCCGGCGGATTGCCAAATTAATTAAGGGTTAGGGAAATAAAATTAGGGTTAAGGATTTAGAAATAAGGGTCTTTTAGTCACGAGAATCCCGGAGAACCGATCCGGAAAGAGAAACACGGGCGATAGGAAAATTTTAGGGTTGGAGAATTAATTCAAATTTGAATTAATTCCCCCGCGAAGGGCTTGACCTAGAATAAGGTAGAGGGATCCACCAATCGACACCCGATCGATTGGTAGGCGTGATTAGGGGGTCAGCGCAACGCGACACTGACCTCCGAAAATCAGTTACGCATTAACTGCGGTAACATCCACACGTGAGTGAACGGGAGTGAGTAGTGAGACGTGATAGTGCATCATCCCGAGAACACCAGGACAATTAGCTGCCACCAGGATGGTCCAAAAACGGAAGAGAAGGGCAGCGAGAAAATCCATCGTGAGTTTTTACGGTTATATTTAGAGATTTTTCCCCTTTTGGCGGCTCCCCGATAATTATTGGCGGTTGTGATATTTTTCCGAGCCATGGAAATGGCGTCGGTTGTGTCCCCCAAATTTTGGGTGGTTTTAGAGAAGTTTGTGGAGGGTTTTACCGACTAATTTCGGTTTACTCTATCCTCCAGTGCGGTTGGGAGGTTATTGAGGTAATTTATGGGGTTTTGGGGGTAATTTTGAGTGGATTTGTGGGTGAAATTGTCCACGGCCAACGAACCAGGCCCGTGGTTTTCCCTCGTGGCGCAATCGAGGCCGCCACGAGTGGCTGTATGCAGCAGGTGGGAAATCGCGCGTTAGATTTCCTCGTGATTATTAATTGGGTTAAGGGGACTAGTTATGCGTCCTTACGCCTGAAATTTTGTGGG
>NW_011888023.1:30856-51857 GCF_000806365.1 Fopius arisanus
ATTTTAGCAGGTTTTTGTTAGGCTCAGGGGAAGTAGGGCGAAGGTAATGGGCATTTCCCATTCACCGGGAAAATGTCACGTTACAAATTATATCTTTTTTTATTCACCGAATAATAATTCGATTACTATACACTGGTGCTTTCAAAATGATATTCTTTCTCACAGTGACTGAGAAAACATTTGGACGAAATGAATTATCATTTGGAAAAACAACGTAACGAGTTTTCCCGGAAAGCAAAGTAATAAAAGTGTAGACATGAGTAGGGCCATGCATTGGAAATTTTCTTTCAATGTTCAACGAAGTTATCTATCTTATTTTTACGACTTACACGTGGGCCCAACCTCTTGAGAAAAATTTCCACTCTGGGAAATAGGAAATTTGGGTACAGATTTCAGCTGTACCACGGACCTTGCTTTCTGTCCACGGGTCGGATTACAGTCGTCAAATTTGATGATAATCTATAGACGCTTGGTGCATATTCAAGTGTATTTTTCTTCTTTTGTCGGTCATTAAAAATATGTAAATAAATCTAACTTTTTCAAGTTCAGATTTCAATAAGTTTTCGTCAGTTTATAAAGTGTAGTTATTTCGGTAGAACTCAACGGAGATAAGTAAAAAAATACAATTTAAATAATTCAACTCCATGATATACTCAGTTGTTATAATGATCAATCGAATTTCAAATTAAGAGACGACACCCAATAATCATAATTAGGAATTTTCGTAATGAATAAATTCAATAGAGTTTGTGGAGGGGAACATGGGACTCCTGAAACAATTCTCATTGGTAGTCGGCGAGAGGAAAATCCGCCCACGCCTTAATATTTTAAGCAAATCTTAATGTGGAAGGGATGGACTTTAACCCTGAAACATTGAGACCTTAACTAGAGGAGGGAAACTGGAGGTCAAGACCTTCGGCCATTGGTCACTGATTTTCTTTCATTATTTTTCCTGAGGCCAACCCTCCGAGCAAGCATTTAAAAATGCTTCCACAATAAGAATCGAGTCAGTTCCCACTCAAATTTGAATCTTTCAAGTTAGCCTATCTCCAAGGCAACTATTATAATAGAGCTACAACTCTATTTCTTTATAATCATTCAGGTTTTAAGACTGATTGATTCTATAGGTACTTTCGTAACCTATTTCTTTTAATTACTAATAAACCCTTTTATGGTTTAGTTTAGTTCTACTGTAACTTTATTGTTTGTAAAGATTAATACGTAGAGTAGTGTTAATTTTTGTGTTAAGTGAATTAGGAAAATTCATCTTCTTTTTGGGGTGCGACAAACTCCATTAAAGATAAGGATTTAAAAACGGAATCAACTAATTAATCACGTGAGTTGTAATTGTTTCCTTATTTTTGTATTCTCTTTCCTTTGTTTTAGAAATATAGACTCGAAAGAGTCAGTTAAATTTTAAAAAACAACCTTCAGTTATTTCACATACCCAGAGCCTCTTTTTTTCAGCATTATTCCCATCCGTACCCTTGCTTGCAAGATACCAGGCTAAAAAGGGAACGAGTTAGATTCAAATGGATTACGTTTGAAACTATCGTGGGGTCCGGTTCCTCCCCTGTTCGAATCCAGTGTTTTACCTCTAAATTGGGCAACAATTTTCGGTAGTCAATTGTTCGTGTTGAATGAGGGATCAATGTTAACGTCAAGTCACCCATTCTTGACGTAACAACAGAAAATCTGTGGACTTATTCCCGACACCAGATTCGCTTTCATTGAACGGATTTCATTTTGTCGCGCTTCTGAATATAATGGAAAACTTACCCTGAAATCTGCATGCTGCGTCTTATGATGCCTGTCAAAATTGAAAGTCTTCATAGCTTTGAATTCCGACTTGCACAATAAACAAACTGCATTTTCACCAATTTGAGACACCACATAAATATGTTCCCATTCGTCTTTGAATGCAGAATACTTCACTTTCTTTGCAGGAGGTTCCATATTTCACGAAAAATTTGGAAGACGACTGATAAAAGACTAATAGAAAATGATAACCGATAAAATCCAGAGGAATGACGGAAGAAAATTCTGACTGTCACTGTGGTATTAAAGAACACTTGTGCCTTCGTAGCTCCAAAATGTCAGACTGAATTTCCCCGAGAACAGTAGGTATTCATGTACTGGAAGAATCTCCCACTCTTCATTATCAGGAATCATTCAATGAGAAGTCACAATTGGCCAGAAATGTTTATTGACAAAATTGACCATTGACGACAACCCAAAATTTTGACGGAAAAATCGAAATCCCTGCAATAAAGGCGCCCGGTTGGCGCGCACAAATCCGCTGGACTGGTGAATCATGTCCGGGTAATTCCCTGCCAAAAAAGCTTAAAACCTGGAGTAAATTTTCAACAAGGAAAAGGAAATTTTGACACATTTATAGTTTTCTTGAAAATGAGGTATTTTCTTTCCCGATAAAAAACCAATTTTCATTTTCGTAGAACTTTACTCGAAGGTGATTAAGATCATAATTTCATTGTAAGTTGCTAATAATGTACTGAAAACTATTGAATGTTAAGCCACAAAAAAGTTGAGTCTATGTGAAATTACTCACATTATTTCAACTCTTTCATCCTAAAAGGAGAAGTTTTTGAAAGAACACTTTTTACATAACGGAATGAGTTTTAGAAGAAAGATTTCATGACATTTTTTCGTAAATGGCTTGAACTAGTATGTTCTCAGGAACATATTGAATATTGGTCAAATTTATTCGATTTTTCAATTAAATGAAGTGATAATTCAATATGATAATGCACGCTGTTATGTCCGGAGAATTTTTGCATCGAAGAACATTGATCATAAGATGGAATTTGTTAATTAATATTTTTGGACGACGCTGGATTTTCTTCTGTTCTTACCGTTGGTGATTTTCAGAATAAACTGGTTGAATGAATGAATGAAAAAATAGGAGACTTTGAATCGAGCGCTTAAATCGATTTACATTGATTGGTGAAAATAATTAGAATTTTAAGGAACCCCTTGCAATCTTTGATGGTTCTATTGGGGATTTTACAATTTGATGGTTACTCACTGCGATCGGTTCTTATTTCTTAAAATGTGAATTCTTGGGGTGATTTCAACACGTTTCTCTGCCAGATGACAATCAGTACACTATCACAGATACTTAGGTGGAATACCTGTCTTTCACTTAGTTGTTTTGATGAATTTTATTTATTATTTTAAGTCCAGGCTCTCAATAGTTTTTAATAGTCACTTAATAGTTAATTTCGAGTCACACTCACCATTCACCCACGATTACTACTTATTCCCTTAATCTGCAAGAGATTATTTACTCTCGGTTTAAGGATTCTGTATCCCCGACCAATTGCTAATTTATGTTCCCCAATATTATTTAGGAACACTCCGAAAATTTAATTTAAGATTAACTCCAAAATACTAGCCAAAAGTCGGACCGATTCCAATAATTATTCCGCCAGGAAGTTGTAGCTCTTTCGTGAGCAGGATTTTTCCGACTGGCATTTTTCGGGAGGCTCCTCTATTTATTTTTATGAGGATTGGGAAATTGATTGGAGTGGAAAAGGTGGTGTGATTGCCACCTGTTTGATTTCGAGTTTAATGACCTGGCTCTACTTGCTAGGGAAAAATTGTAAGTTGCTAAATTTTGGTTGCAATGGCCTCTGTGCAATGCAGCGTTGCAGGTTCCCCTGAGGTCATTGGCGGTTTTTTTGTGTGTTTCTCAACTTCCGTGGCGGTGGTTTATTGACTCGGCTCATTTATTTAATTTTTAATCTATTTTTGTTAATTGTGCCTGTTTTAAAATAATCCGGACATTACAACGCAGATTCCATAATAACATTGAGAAACATCATTATTATTTATTTTCTATTATATTATTATTTTGTTGAGAAATATTGTTAATATTGATAAGCGATCGATATTGATCGGAATCGATTAAAAATTATGCATTAAATTTTTCCAAGGATTGAAAGACACTGATAATATTTTTCTTAGGGAAATGTTCCGGCATTTTAATTTGGCGTTGAGAGTGAAAAATAAAGGGAAATTCGGAAATTCATTATGATCAACAACATAATAATAATTATTAATAGTTTTCTGAACAATATTTCCTCTTCAAGCAATATATGGAAGTTACGAATATTTTTTTTGTGCAATGCATTAGTGCACAAACGTATTAACTGATCAAAAAAATCAAAACAAAAATTTGAGTAATTAAAAAGTTACCATGGGAAAAATTGAAGATTTTCTTATTTTACTTTTCTCACCACCAAGTTTATGCTGAATATCCCCTCTACTTTTGCCTACGCGCCGGGCATCACAGGCCCGAAGGGGGGCGCAGCCATAAATTTTATGACTTGAGACAGTTTAGCCTAATTGAGGTAGGGAGCTGTAGTAGTTCCGAGAGCTGAGGTTGCCGACCTCTGCTCTAGAGACTCGGTGTTCGAGCTTGCGGGAGAGTCTACGAACCTGAATCCCTGGTGGGAAACTGGACCCTCTGGAGTCTCAGGGTCTGAACTGGCTAGAGAGCCTAGAATGCTCTTCTCCACAGGTGCTGGACTCCCTGAATACTCTGATTTTGAACTGTCTAGGGAATCACCCAGGTTTTCACCGACATCAGGTGAGATGGGGTCCGGACCTGATTGGGTAGGGGCATCCTAAGCATCATCATCACTGTTGGCAAAACTTCCAATCTGTGGCTCTTCGTCTGACGAGCCAAGGCGTTAGCTGCCGTATCGATGGCTGCATGACGCAGGGGGCGCTGTGTCGTTAAGGGTGCCCCCCGGATACCAGGTGACCTCCAGTGGAATTTAGCCAAGTCAATTTAGTGTATACTAGGCTCTGCCCGGGTGAGACCGCTTGACGTAGACACTCGTAGGATTCAAAAGACTACTGAATGAAATCAAAAGAACCCAGCAAAGCCTCCTGGGACATCAACGAACCTTAACCCCCAACGAACGAGCTTACCTACCTTATGACACCAATGAACCCCCCCCAACTCCTTATGTGGAGGCGCTGATGGCCGACGTGATGGTGAAGGACGAAGGCACATAACTCCTGCTTGGTTGCGATGCGAACTCACACCATCTGAGGTGGAGAAGCTTAAACATCAATGCCAGGAGAGAAGTCCTACACGACTGCATGATGGTCATCGACCTGCTACTCTTGAATTGGGGGAGCGAGCCGACCTTCGCAGACTGTAGAAGGCAGGAAGGGCCATGGAGGAACGTAAACTACTCCAGAAGAAATATAACAAAGCCCTGGCGAAAGCCAGGAAAGAAGGCTGGAAGAGGTTCAGCAGTAGAGTCGAGAACCTGTCCGAAGCCTGGAGGCTTTTTTTTTTTATAGAGGTTTTGGGGAACCTTGCATAGGTTCTGGCCTTGGTCATTCAAGGCCACATCTGAGATTCTTACTCAGTAAACCCCCTGTTTTCCTCTTCGCATCCCTTACCCCCGTGGAACTGCCGTCGGGCATTACTTCACGAAGGGGGCTCTAGCATGCTTAGCATGCTCCTCCTACTTGATCATGTAGTATGTAATGAGCTCTGGGCCATCTATGTTCTAGCGGCATCCCTCCTCTGTCATTCCTTCTCCCGAAGCTCCTTCATCACCTTCGCCGCGAAATCGCTGGTCGCTTGCCAGTTCGCTTCCGACGCACGCATAGTCGTCACCAGCTCCTCGGGTAGGGGATGTATTTCCACTGCGCTATGCCATTTCCTCCGCCTCTTCAGGAATCGGGGGCAGCCGAAGAAGCAATGTTCAGCGTCCTCGACCACACCTGGACAGGTAGGGCAATCAGGGGTATCATCATGTCCAAACCTGTGCAGGTATCCCCGGAAACAGCCATGGCCAGACAGCAACTGCGTGACGTAGAAGTTTACGTTCCGTGTCGTCGGTCAACCCAGGTCCTCACATGCGGGATTAGGCGGTAGGTCCATCTCCCTCTCTTCGATTTCTCCCAGCGCCGCTGCCAGGCAACCAGGCTCCTTTGCCTAGCCTCTACTGTCAGATGGGGCCAACTACTTCTCGCAGGTCCTCTCTCTGCCGGTACCGGTAACCGCGATCCTCCATCAGGATGGTCATCGCCACCATGCCGGCAATGACTCCCACCGCGTCGTCCGACACTGTCCGGTAAGCGCAAGCCGTCGCCTGGTGTTCTGGACCCGGAGGGCGTTCCCCCAGATGGCCATACCGTAGGACAGTACCGTGGTGATGACTGATGCCAGCAGTCGCCTCCCCTCCTGTCTAGGCCCTCCTATATTGGGCATAAGTCGCGCTAGCGCCGCCCGGACCGCCGATGCCTTGGTGGTGGTGTACTCCACCTGCTGCTTAAAGTTCAACCGGGCATTAATCATCACCCCCAGGTACTTGATATAAGGCTGGGAAGTGAGATCATTATTATTCGCCAAAAGGGGGTCTACGATGGCGTCGATCCTGCGGTGGATAATCCTTTCCAGGATCTTCCCCGCCGTGTCGATCATACAGAGTGGGCGATAAGATGCCGGTTCGCCCGCTGGTTTTTTGTACTTTGGAAGCAACACCAGCCTTTGTTTTTCCATGGCTCGGGGAAGGTTCCCGCTCTAAGGCAGCCGCTATATATGGCCATGAACAGGTCAGGTTAGGCCTGAACCGCTGCCTTCAGGGCGATGTTTGGGATGCCATCCAGTCCAGGGGACTTTGCGTTACCCACTCTGCCACACACGTCTATTAGCTCACCCCTAGTTACGGGGGGCACTCCTGGCAACTCTCCTGTATAGTTGGTCCGCTCAAGCACGGCTTGCTTTGGGAAGAGCGCCTCCACTATTTCTCCCAAAAGGACAGGGCACGTCAACGATTGTATGGGTTGATATTTCAGCCGCGCCATGACCACCGTATACGGCCTGCCCCACGGGTCATCTTCCACCTGAGCAAGGAGTTCATTCCAGGCGCGGATCTTGCTCCTCTTGATCGCCTTGGTGAGCCTGCCACGCGCCTGCCTATAGGCATTCTCCAGCGTACTGTCACCCGACCTTCTGCGCGCTCGCTGTACCGCTCGTCGTACCGCTATACAGTCTCTACGTATGGCTGCAATGTACTCGCTCCACCAGTGAACCGGTGGCTTCCGAGTTACAGTTCTTTTCCTCAGCATTGATGCATCGCAGGCCCTAGCCACCCTCCTCATGGTTTCGGCCACCTTCTCCTTGGTGCTGAGTCCATCCATAGGTGCGCTCTGACCCAGTGCTACCGAGAAGACAGCGGGGTCGAACGAGCTCGCTCTCCAGCCGGCTGCGTTGGTTCTTGCCGCAGCAGGTACCGGTCTCCGTGTTGTTCGGACCTCCCAAAGCAGAGCCCGATGGTCGCTCGCGGTGAAAACTTCACTCACCTCCCATGAGTGACCTTCCCTTGCCAGGTGGTCGCTCACGAAGGTGAGATCCACGATAGAGGTGGACTCACCTCTCGCGTACGTTGGCGCGTCTCCTCTATTGAGGAGCACGAGGTCCAGGGACGCCATCGCCTCCAGGACGGCTTGCCCTCTGCTGTTCGTCGCTCTGCTGCCCCACTCGGTCGCCCAGGCATTGAAGTCGCCAGAAATCGCAACAGGGAAGTGGTGATGCGCATCCGCCGTAAGTCGATCAAAGAAAGCGGTGAAGTCCTCGATCGACAGGCTCGGCGGGGCATAGCAGCTGTAGATTCTGCGTCCCGCTACTCTGACCCGCACGAACCCGCACTCCTCGCCGTTGTTAGTGGCCTCAACCGTGTCATTCCCGCAGATCCAGACTGCCGCACCCTGACTTGAGTCCTCGGTCCACCCCCTGCTCCCAAAATGGTAATAGGGTTCCGAGATAGAGGCCAAGTCAATCCTTAGTTCGCGCGCCGTCTGACCAAGAAGGTCATGCGCCGCTGCACAGTCATTGAGGTTAACTTGTAGCACCCTCATTTCCTGCCGTTAGTAGTCTTCTTCTGCAGAGCAGCTCGGTACTCGGTACCTGGCCTAGAGGCTGGTTACAGTACTGGGAGGTCAGGGTGGCGGCAACCTAGGCTGTTTAATGAAGCCAGATGGCAGCTATACCTAAACCTCGGAGGAATCCCATGGACTCCTGCTTGAGGAGCACTTTCCTGGCTTCTCAAGCACAGAAAGGGCGGAAGAGGCCGCAAAGCAAACTGCACGCCGGTATAAACCACAAGATTGAGCTCTAGGAGCCAAAATCATGTACCCACAGGGAGTAGAATGGGCTATCAAATCCTTTGAACCCCTGAAAGCACCACGACCGGATGGTATCTAGCCGGTGTTACTCCAAAGGAGAATGGATATCATCCTGGGGCATCTTACAAAAATTGACAGCCAGCGTAGCACAGAGAACTGTACCACGAGTTTGGGGGGGAATCGAAAATAGTGTTCCTACCTAAGCACGGCCGAAACGGCTAAATCAAGCCGAGAGACTTTCGACCCATCAGCCCAACCTCCTTTGTTTTAACAACAATGGAAAGCCTCATGGATATATATATAGAAATATACTGCTAATAGCTAGGGCGCTGTCTTTTACTCAGTACGCCTACGGGGAGGGGAGGTCCACTGAGACCAGCCTCCACCACCTGCTGGCAAAGTTTGAGGAGGAGATAGGGGCAAAGGGCTACGCAATAGGCGTTTTCCTCGATATTGAGGGAGCCTTTGACCGCACAGGAAACGAGGTCATAAACACAACCTAGTCAAGAAGGGGCTTCCCAGAAACCATCCTTGACAGGGTACAAAGCATATTGGTGAGCAGGTCATTGACTGCCGATCACAATGGCATACAGATAGGAAGTCACACGAAGGGCGGGTGCCAACAGGGCGGTGTTCTACCTCCACCGCTGTGGTGCCTCGTTGTGGACGAGCTCCGAGAAGAACTGAGAGAACAGGGCTTCCTGGTGTATGGAAACGCGGATGACGTGGCCATTGTCACTAGGGGCAAGTTCGTCAATGAGCTGAGCGATGGACTGAACTACTCTCTGAGAACAATGGTGAATTGGTGTCGAAAGACGAAACTCTCAGTTAACCCCGAAAAGACATCGGCTATAATATTCACCAGGAAATACCGAGTGATAAACCCGGAACCGCTGAGGTTAGCGAGTGCAGAGGTTGCCTATGCTACCTAGGTGTTCAACTGGACCGCAAGCTCCACTAGAGGGAGCACATAGAGACACAGATGGGCAAGACGTATGCCTCACTGTAGGCGTGAAGAAGAGCCATGGGCAGAGACTGGGGCTTTAGCCAAAAGATCAGTCTGTGGACGTAGAAGATGGTTCTGCTGCCGGGGCTGATGTACGCCGCTGTAGTCTGGTGGCCCAGGGCGAAGAGAGTGAAGATAAGGAACCGGCTCAAATGCCTATAGGAAAATTTTTTGAGGGCAGCGACCGGAGCCGTGAGAACGACACCCACGGATGCCTTGGAAATTGCCCTGGACCTGCCTTCACTTTATCAGCGTGTGGTGAGTAGGGCAGAATCAACAGCTTATAGACTCCTGTGCCAGGGGAAATGGATGCAAGCGGAAGCGGCACACGCCAAGCTTGACATCCTCAAGAAAAACCCCTGGAACATGAGTCAAGACAGACTGACCAGGAAGTACCACATCAGGAAGACCTTTGATACCTACATCCCTAAGAGGGAGAACTGGGAAACTGTAAAGAAAACAGGCACCAATGTCATGCACTGGTATACAGATGGCTCAGGATACAGAGGCTGCTTTGGAGCAGCAACTGGTCTTTAGGGACTATTGAGACAAAATCTTTTTTTCCCTTGACATATAAAAATTTAAATAAAGGAATTGACAAAGATTTGACCAGACCCGGCTTGAGTCAGGAGCTGTCGGGGCTCAAGGCAATTTAATTATTAATGAAAAGTTGGGCGCCAGTCAATTTTATCAAGATTGACAACTTGTTAAATGACAATAATTTAAAATTAGAACATGAGATTTCGTTATTGGGGGTGGACTCGACTTCGGAGACTCTGTAGAAAGCCAAAGAGAGAGTATGACCAGGACGGAGGGCTACTTACAATGTTTCCGTAGAATAGTCTCCCCTGGCGTGGTGTGAGGCGATAGACAATTATACACACCGTAATACATCAACAATTGTATTTTAATGAAATATGGTACAGGCCTATACAAAATAATCAGAATATAATAACTGACAAAATGGGTTAGTTCACCTGGAACTCGGTACAATTATTCGAATACGAGCAATTTATAAGACGCAACGACAGTTTAGCGGCCGGAAAGAGAGTAACGTGTCTCGACACGCGGGGCACTTGTTGGACGTAATCCGATATTCCGACGCAACTCCGTCGACGAAATAAGGGCTGGGCTTCCTAATTGGCCTGCGATGCCGTTACATTAGTTTAGTCATGCTGGCTTGGGTTGACAATAATTTCCCATTTGTGAGTTTTGAGACTGACGTTGGGGGAATTTCTATTGACGTGTCACATCCTCCTCCTTCAAACCTGAACGTCAGCAACGACTGGAAAAGAGTAATATCATTTGACAAACAAGAGACAAAACTTTGTAACCCACAGCCCCGTCCTTCTCCTCTGCATACTGTCAATTTTGAGAGGAAGCTCTCTGTTTGGCCCATGGTTAAGACTATTCTAAATGAAGGTGTAAATGTGACAAATATATTATTTGAGTAACGGGGATGTGAATGAATCTGGCAGCTCGTTCTGGACGATTACTGCTTCTTGGAGCTTCTTGGCCATGACGGTGACGATGACGCCAAGTTGGGTTCCCTCTTCTAGCTCCGGTCGTTCCTTCATAATTTTTTCGAGCGCGTTCTTGGCCATTGGTGTTAGCAGTGCTTTGACTGCAAGTTCCCGCTTTTCTTCTGATAAAACCCGACCTGACTGGCCTGCTTTTACGAAGGGCGTTCTCCCTGCTCAAGAATTGGCGAACACGATTGGGGTGGTCGCCTGGATCAGTAAACTTGGCCCTGACTTGCCTTCTCAGCTGGGCAGCCTTCTCATCGAAAAGAAACTGATGCTCAGCGGAGATCATCCAGGTGAGCCAGCTGGCATGATTCATTCGGAGATAGACGCTGGCTCCAGGGAAACGTATATTGCAATCTGGACACTCGGGTTTGAGCAGGTTGAAGTCGCCCGAAGATCCAGAACGACGAGAGAGAGTCCACTCGTGCTTGACGCCGTGAGGGTATGGGCAGTCCTCTTTGTCAAAGCCATCTGCACCGCAGATATGACAAAATCCTGGCCGGTAGGGAAGAGTACAGTATTTGAAGTAGTGTTCCCTGCTCCGACAATTCAAACACCCTTTCACTGGTGCCTTTCCAGCGGTGGTAACAAAGGTTTATGGCCCACAACTGGTTTTCTTGACTTCCAGTCTTGTCACAAGGATTTTCGGTCTCTCGATTACGAATTCCTTGAGTACCTGCTTGTCCAGGACTCGACAATCGACCATAAACTTAGTAGCGCTGGTCGGTTTGGCTACTCCTAGCTGTTAGAGGACTTCGTCAAAAATTGGGGCCTTTTCCAGAGGCAGTGGATTCACGGCTACTGAGGGGACTGTCCTGGCACTTGAGTTGTCCGTGCTCAGCAAGGTTTTCCCCGTGGTTGTCGATAACTTCAGCGGGAGTCCACTAGCTGCGATTCTTCTCCTCATCTGATTCTCTTTGTCAATCTCGGCTTGATTGACAATTTTTATCGTGGAGGCTAGTTTCAGTTTTCGTGGTGACAAGTTGTGAATGGCCTCCAGGAGACAGGAGACCTGTGCCTTAATTGCTCCGGTCTCCTCCGACTTCGTGTCCTCCCTTGGTGGACTGGGTAGGACTAACGTCAACCTCGAATCATTCCAAAGTCGAACTTTCTCATCTGAGGACTATCCATCCCGTCATCTGAGTCCTCTTGGTCCGTAGGTGGTGCGGTGGAGTCTTCCATGTCTTTCTGGTCAACTGCGGAGTTGAAGTCGCTCCTGGCATCTTCCATCTCCGCTGCCAGAGTCTGAAGTGGAGCCTCCATCTCCACTCTTTTCTTTTCTAACTCCTCCAATCGGCTGATGGATCGTGCTGCTGATGACATCGATTCCTCAGTCATGATGACGGCGAAGACGGTGGTGATTTTGGTGATTGAAACCGTAGGCCACGGCGTAGCATTTTAGGATCAGTAACATAATATTTGCCGATAATTTTTCCGGTTTGGTCTGCCAATTCCACGATTAACGGATTTATTACTATATTAACGATTACAGAATATCGGTGGGCGAACTTAGACGAGTAACCCTGCGCCTTACTACTAAGTTTCTTGTTAGGGTAATACACCTCGATCCCCGTTTTTATGTCAAATTCAATTACACCATTATTATTTATTCTCGACAGGCGTTTCTCAGAATATTCCCGGAGCTTCTGCTCGACTTGACGTCTGAACTCATCGATTTGATCAAGTCTCTTAGTCCATTCCGCGACTGACTCATCGTTAATTATCAAATCTTCACCAGGTTTATCTACGTGGTTAACGGATGCTTCTCTACTATGGTTTAGAAAGAATCGGGAGACTCTACTGCTAAATTGTATTTTTGGCAATTGGACATTCCATTCGTTATGCTTCCCAGTGATAAACGCTGCGATCACGGGTTTAATTGTTCGATTGACACGTTCGACAGGATTTCCTTGTGGATGGTACACGGGGGTTGTCTCATCTGTGACTCCTCAGGCCTCCAGGAACGCTCGGACGTGCGGATTGATATATTCGCGCCCATTATTAGTTACGATTGATTTCGGGACTCCCGACCGATCAAAAACAGTATCCAATATCGTAACGATGGTTTTACCGAAGCTATTTCGAACAGGGAAGAGCTCTATGTATTTCGTAAATAGGTCCTGTACGACGATAATACAGGTATTGCCTTTCTTTGATCTGGTCTGAGAAACTACTGTGTCAACCGATAATTGACACCAGGGTGTTAGCAATGGTCTGGTCATTAAGAGGCCCTTACCAGGGTGTTGGTTAAATTTGACTTTCAAGCAAGTGTCGCACTCTTCAACGTACTGTCTGACGTCTCGCGTCATTCCTGGCCAATAATGATTTTGACGAATTCTATCTAGCGTTTTCTCCTGACCTAGGTGACCTGCTGCAGGGGCGTCGTGGGTTTCGCTAAAAATTTTCGGCACGTCTTTGGCCTTGACAAATTTTTGCCATGGGTTTTCGTCATCGATTAACGCTTTCTCATAGTCGGGACGCTGATAGAACATTTCGCTTCGCTCGATTTTCCATTCTGTGAATCGTTGGGGATACTTCTCGACTAATTTAAGCTTGGTGTCGTACCAGTTTTCGGTACATATGGAATTACAACGCGGTCGATTTTGGATTGTCTCTTTGACGACACTTTCCCATTCCCCGGGGTCGACATCAACGTCAAATATTCTTGATAACACATCGGGAGCTTCTAGACCGTATGGCATCCGGAGAAATTCGAATAACCCTTTGCCTTCGACGAAGAACGCGGTGTACTTCCGACTGTTAGTCTCTATAGGGATTTGATGGAATGCCTCACTCATATCTATTGTCGAAATAACTTTTACTGGATGCAATTGTGACAAGATGGAACGCAGGTTATGGAGCGGATACGCTGGCTTTTTCGTTTGTCTATTAAGAGGCTTGTTATTAATGCAAAACCTCAACCCTCCATTTGCCTTCGGGGCTACTACTGGAAAGCATGCCCACTGGCTATTGCTTGTGGTGATATACCCCTTTGTTAAAAGTCTTTCAATTTCCTCATCAATAAAATCACGTATCACTCCTACAGTATGATTTTTGTCTATGAGGAGTTGGGTCGTCTAACTCAATCACGTGTTCAATAAGATCGGTTTTCCCGGTTAATTCCCTTTCGAATTTCGCGAATTCATTGTTCAGGAATTCCTCTATTCGCTGTGTTTCATTACTGGTTAACGTGCAAAGCTGGGATCGAATTACGGTCGATTGTGACAAGGGATTTATGTTGACTATCTGCTAAGGTCCAGGTACGATCGAATGGGTCAATGAGAACCTTGAATGTTAGCCAGAAATCCATTCCTAGTATCAATTCCGTAGATAAGTTGGGCACGACACTAAACCAAGGCCCGGCAACGTTCAGTTAGTCGGGAGCCAGCCTATTAGAAGGGTCGGGATAGTCCTCTCACCGTAATGGGTACCCAATTAGCCAACCATTGTGTGCGAATAAGTCCCAGTGGTGACCATATTTCCGTCAGCCACGTAGAGTGGCGTGCGAGTCGAATAAAAATGGCTGAGCCGCCAGAATTGGCGCAATTTTTCAGTTTCAAGTTTCAAATAGAGAATTGAAAAAGTGAAATTTACAATGAACAAATCTGAAGAATATATTTCGGAATTGCTTTGCGGTAATTATTATTTTTCTTCCAAATATTGTAACTTTAAATGTGAATAACAAAAATTTGCCACGCTCATATTCGGAATATATTCCCGAAAATTCCATTGCAGATTTTCATCTTGCATTTTAAATTTTGCAAATGAACGTTGCCCACGAAAAATGCATTTTAGAAATTGTGAAATTAGGAAATAAATGTTACCGTTATTTCCCTGATCAATCAAACCTTTTGACTTGTGATTTCGATGAAATGATAAAACGTGGACTATTACGACCATTGCTCATAGTATAATAATTAAATCGTGGAATAATTCGTGGATGAATAGTGGTATAAGACTTACACCACTATTTATCCACGAATTGTTTGCTTCATTTTATTGGGTAAAGTTATGGCTTCACCCAAGTTATGGGTAGTTTTTTTAAGTGGATGAGGCCTCTGTCCTAGCTCTCACTAGCGAACCTCGGGAGCCGCGTGAGCCCGATGAGCCCAGATTGCCGGGCTCTGCACTAAACCACAGAGGTCCGTGTATTTCGCCGATGGTAATTATAAATCCAGTTCCACCCCGTGTTTTGACAATTGTCAGCTATTCTAATATCTTTTGTAGATGTAGCGTCTGGCTTCAGCTCTCTAATTTGAAACTGTTTGACTTTTTCATAGTCATTTACGCTCACATCCGACCTATTACTACCGCTGTCAATTATTCCCGTTATTTTCTCTCCAGCGATCAAAACTTCTACCGGGATTTGAGTAGCCTTCTGTGGTTCTTTGAGTTGGCTCTCCCCGCAAAAAATAGGGCGTTGGGTTAGCCGATAAATTGCGTGAGGTGGTAACGCGTCGTGCCTGCGATTTGTTCGGAGCTTCATCTGAATCAGTGACGGTCGATTAATATGTCCTACTACTGTACTTTCTACTATTCCGGTCAGTTTTTGAGATGAAGGGCTCTCAGTCGACTACGAAGGTGCTGCCACGCCTGCTGAGGCGAGCTCTGCGTCAGACATTTCACTCTCCTTATCTACCCAATTCCCGAGTTCTAGCTGTAGCGGTACGGCGATTTGCTTCGGTCCATCAAAATCCTTCGCCTGCCTGATATTAATAGGAATTTTCTTTTTCGGCGATTCTAATTTAGGTGCTTCATCATTGTCCTTTTGTTCAGTAGCTGGAGGTTGAGTTACTGAGGGCTTCTGGAGTTTTCCGGGACCTTGGGACAATTTCCAGTCTTGTGACCGGCTTCGCGAAATACATAGTGTTACGTCCCTACCATACGCTCTACGATGGCGCTAGCAATTTTTTCTACCTTATTTTATCGACTGTCGAGCCGATACTTAGTACATAAGTCCCAAAATTAGCAAATATCTTATTTATAATTTCACCAATTACTAAAAATATCAAAAACCGTTATTTAAGATATTCGGAACCTCAAAGATATTTTTTTTTCACACTCAAGACCAGATTTTAAATGAACTTAATGCACACGTGCATAATAAATATTCCAGAAACGGAAAACAGAATTTCCCTCTTACATCTGTACATCGTAAAAATCGCCGAAAACCATTAAAAAGAACCAGATAATTTTCAAATCTCTAAAAAGTTATTTGAACACGGCGAACCCCGGAAATCCTAAAGTACCATAAATTTTAAAGAAACCCTCTCGAATCTAAACAACCCGTGGGATCAGAATTTTCCTCAAAGATAAAAACGCAGCTGCATTTTAATCACCAAAACTCCAATCACAACCCTCCAACTCGACGGCTGACCCAAAGTCAACCGTCTCGCTTCCCTACCACCTCCTATCAACCAATCCTATCCTCTAATTCAGGGTGCGCCCGCCCCCGCGAGTCTCCCGCAGCATTTTTCCTCATACGTAGATTCAACCCTATAAAACTTGCTCCTAAAAGTCCAAAAACACTCACTTCTATTTCGACTTCCACGTCTATTATTTCTTAATTCCAACTCTGACTCAACTCCGAAGATTCAATAATCTTCTCTTCAAATTCAAAGTGAATATATTTTACTAAAAGTAAATCAAAGGATTTCTTTAATTCAAAGTGTTCATAAACATTTATAATAGTAAATCGCGCTTTGTATAAGTTATTTTAACAAAATTGTGAAACCAAGAGTAATCAAGTGAAGTTTAAATCCAAATAAAACTGTTAAAACTCTAATTAAACCAACTCGTGTCTTAATTGATCAGCCACGCATAGTGGCCTTGATTAGTGGAACCTACCTAAGGAATATAGCTATCCACAAAACAACCGGACTTATCTCTCGAAGGTGTCAATCTACTAAATCCATCTTCTCGACATCTATAGGGACGTAACAATAGCAAACTTTTTTACGTTCATTTTGACAGAACCGCGGGGAGTGACCCTGATGACCGCAATTTCGGCAAAAATATTTTGTTAGATCGAAGGGCTTGTTCGACTTCTGCGCCTTGTTTTTCGTACCTTCTCCTTATGACTGGAGGTTTTTCTTTAATCTTTGCATCGCTAAAGGTTTCGAGGGTTTCCTAAATTCTGTAGAGGCCTTGGCTTGTGCCGCCATCAGATCTGGTGTTTCACGACTGTTCATGTCACTTGAATTACCATTGTCGCTTTCTGTTTCTTCGTCTCCGGCTTCAGGTAATTCAGAGACTTGATTTAGCTCGGGAATTCTTTTTGAACTCGAGCGTGGCCTATCCTTGACCTTACATTGCTTGAAGATGTAATTGCGCTTATTCGCGTAATGTAGAAGATCGGTATAATTCCTAAGACCGAAATTCAATATTTCGAACGCTAGTCGCGGACTCAATTTCGTCACTATTTGACGAAGTTGACTTTGGGATTCGGGTGACCTCTCCATGCGTTCAAAATGAGCCGTGCTCAACTGGCAAATTCCGCAAACGTTTCGCCCTTCCCGATTGCTAGGTCTTTTACTTCGCAGAGGAGATCTGAATACTGTCTCTTGACTCCCCACTCATATCGGAAGGCTTTGATGAAGTCTTTCCATGAACACCATGATTTTTTATTAACTAAACACCAAGCCCTATAGGCTCCTTCACAAATTGTTGAGAGACAAGATACAGAAAGATCTTTATCTTCAAAAGAAGTAAAAATTGTTCGGGGTCTTTTTCAGTTGTTGGGAACGATATTTTCCAAGAACTAACAATTCTACCGATTTGCATCGATGATGTATGTGAGCTGGGTTGGTCGTCCTCGCTACTGCGCCTATTTCGTCTATTTCTCCGAATATTTTGCCTATAGTATCTTTCGTAATCGTCATGGCTAGGATCGCTTGCTCTCCACGACAAACTACCCCTACAAGGAGACAGGGTTCGTTCCAGACTTATTGACGGTTCGGGGCCTGAATTGAAACTTCTCGCCAGAGAGCTTGGCCCACGACTTACGCTACAGCGCTGGGTGACGAGCATTTCCTGGTTAGTTTGTCGAATTACGTTATCCGGACGGGATTTCTTTGAGGATTCCGCATATGTATGTATTCTTCCTCAGTTATTAATATCTCATCCCGTTAGTGTTGTCCATTGGGCAACGGATTTACTACTGTAACCCTAAATAATGGAGGCAACTGCGGCCAACCGTCCGGGTTTAGATTGGCGGTTAAATTGTCATTATCATTACTGCGGAAGTTCACGTGTCTTTCGTTCACTCTCAATGGTTCGTTTTGACGCGACCTGTTAGGAGGATTTATTCCCCTGCGGTGTCTTGCCATAATGCTAGCTGATTTGTCCGACGCGATTTCATTCGTGGAAGAGGGTTCACTATTGGTTCCTCCTCCTTCGCGCCGTAAGTTACCCCTTGGTTTATTGAGACCTGCAAGTATGCCTTTGACGGCAGATTGAAAACTTGAAAGTTCGCTCAGATTTGGTGGGAGTGCGTCAAGGGTAACTGTGGAAAATTGACAAAAGGATACCTTAGGGGTATTCCGTCTCTAAGACCTCTCCAACAGAGAAAGAACTACTACCGCTCGATTCTCTACTTGTCTTGGCGTTTTCGGGGACACAATTCCTATCGGGATTATCTGCCTCACTCGCACCCCTTCCCGTATTTCTAATAAGAGTCGTATTCGTTTTTGGTGGTGTTCGCCTTCCCATTTTCAATTTTTATTTTTATTTGACCTATTTAGTAGAAACTCCAGGAAGTTTAGACGACTCGGGTTTTATTACCAAATTATTACGAGGAACGAAGTGTTATTATCTCAATTAAATTTCCAATTGAATATCTCTGCTATTCCTTGGACAGAGCCTATTCGTATCACGGTTTGACGTTGAATTCGCTGTTTAAAATGAAACAACTACACTAGTGCTTTACGCGGTGTGTGGCGAAACACAATCACAACGGCAATAATGTTAAAATATTTGACAATTTCGAGACCACAAGAATTGGATTAGTTCGAGGCTCTATTGTCCCAATAATAATTAGAATATTTTTAGACTGTCCACGAAGCAAGATTCAATCGAGGCCTTTTCAGTTTAATAATCTCAATATTTACGAGTTAACGACAAAGCAAGATTTAATCGTACCTCTATTTAATTAAATATGTTATGGACCCAAGCGGTTGGGTTCGATGATAGGGATAGATCACTTGTAGATAATTAGAAATGAATAACTCTCAGGGAGATTCAACTTTTTAACGATTAAACGATTTATTCAATAAATATAGTCTTTGATTAATGCCGTAAATATCAGGCAATATGAATTACAAGTGACTTAACGAATAATCGGATTACTAATTGTCTGTGTCTGACAACCTGACTAACTGACCCAGTGGCAACGAACTCACGAGCTTATATTTCATCGTGGATTCGATTGCAACAAGTGTTCTATCTTTGTTTTACACCTGGAGAGACATCGGGTGACGTCCCAGGTGTACGTAAAGCCAATAGCCGTTGATGAGGCGAAGGGCTGACACTGCACCCCAGGGATCCACATTATGACGAATATATGTGGACTTAATCCACAAATATTCGGGTTAGTTTATATTACAACATTTACATTCTTTGATTCGATTTTACATGTTTTGGATAATATGTGCCGCGTGTCGTCATATTATCCAGGTCAATGAGAAATTACCTAATACTATTTCTTAATTTAATGGTATTTCTGGGGCATAACAAATAATTCCTTGAATTTCTTGGGTGAACTGCGAAGCAAGCTTCACTTTTGTCTCCCGGTTCGAGTTTTGTCACTTAATTTATTTTCCATTGTTCCCGACAAACACGAAGCAACATTCAATGTCTCCCGGGATTTTATTGACTTATTGCTTCGCCCAAATACTAAGCAATTTTATATAATATTTCATTCCCCTCTGGGGTTATTAATTGTTGATGGGGCATAGCAATAATCCACCTCAACGTATATTTTCTAATTTATCATGTTATCAGGAGGAACGACACCGGATCCTGACAACTCAGTATTTCTTTTAATTAATTCTGACAAGCTCAAAATGAGGTGTGGCCTACCATAATACTTAATTTACAACATTATTGACGCTCGCTTGGCCGCTCTCCATCTTATAATTTGTCAACGAGACAGCAAGATATAATCCGCGTCGACTCTATTCAATTTTGTCAATAGGATACTGCAAAAAATAATCCTCATTGACTCAAATATAATTTCGATTTATATTAGAAAAACCGGTCCTCCGTTAATCGTGGTTGGCAACCGCATGTTTACAATATCACACTTATAGTATATAGGGTGAAGGATAAAAGATGGAATGAGAGTGACAATACAGAGAGAATTTTATAGCCTAACCTCAAGGGGCTGTTTGTTTATTCTAACGCGCTCGAACTTGACGTCGTATGACTAACGCGTAGTAACTGCTTAGCAACCAGGCGAAGCGGGAAAGTTTTATTTAATTCTCACTTCAAAATTTTTGCCACAAGAGACAAAATCTGTAGTATTCCCAAAAGTTGCGACGTAATTTTTGGAGGCTCACGGAAACCTCCGTCCATTAGCCCGCCCTCTGGCACCAAAACACCCCAAAATAAAATCAGAAAAATAAGGTAGGCGCCAGGTCAATTTTTAACGGAATGACCGCCGTATCGAAATCCTTCTCCACTCTCAGCCTCAACTGCTCTAGTAGCTCAACACGTAGAGATTTCGAGAATCGGAAGCTGAAAGGGGATGCAACTGGGATCCTCAGTAAAAAATAATAATAATAATAATAATAATAATAATAAATAAAATAAAAAAATTGTCGAGAATAAAATTCGTTGGAGAACTATCTTTCAAAATGTCAAATGATAATCAATTTGAGACGTGGGACGAGTATTTTATATGATTCTCCTTGAAAAATCAAGGTAAAGATTCTTACAAAATAAAATTCTTTCGAAAACGATTTTTCAAAATGTCAAACGATAATCAATTCGAGATGCGGGACGAGTATTATCCATCATTTGAGGCTTCTGCAGCAGCTGGAGACATTAGCACATCATACCGGCGTCTTTTGGAAAATATTCTCATACGACTGGAATGATTCATGCGACTACCAGTACTTACATTGATTACTCATATCAGCCAAACTATTCTACAATTGGACGATCCCACTGCAGTCTATCACTCACTCGTTGGAGTTCATACAATCCTTGTGAAAAACAACGATTTATTTATATTCATTCATGGATCTGCAGCTGAAGGAAGTGAGGGTGGAACATCTCCAGATTGAAGCTCATG
>NW_011888023.1:51894-57320 GCF_000806365.1 Fopius arisanus
GGGGGGGGGGGGAAGCGTTACTTCTCCTAAATGTGAATCACACAATGAAGAAGGAGATAGATATCGAGTGTCATAGTGTAAGCAGTGAGACGAAAAAAAAAACGGATGAAGGTGGGGTGGAGAGATGACCAATAAAGGAGCACTAGTCCACTGGAAAGAATACTACACACCTCTGCTCTGAACGAAAAAATCTTTATCTGAACAAGAACAACAACAAAATGGCATTCATCGTTGATTTGCAAGGATTCCGAAGACAAGGTATGTTTATTGGCAAAAGAGGTAAGTGCAGTGGCGGTGCAACACTCCCAAGACATCGAAGGATCTCGAAAAAATTGGTTTCAGTGCAATCGTCGACAGTTTGAGATTAGTGGAAGCAATTGTAATGAACTTTTTAATTAAAATCCATCATTTCTTCATTAACACAAATATAATATTTTTTAACTCATAAAATGGAAGATACACTCGAAAATTGAAAAAATCTTTGTGATAATCTGTAACGCGATTTTCGCGTTAATGGAAAATGTACGGGATAAATCACGCTCTCTGCCGCATCGATTGGGTCCGCTAATTCCCTACGCGTGGGGAGTTGAGGTTATAGTACTGAACCTCAGCTCCCAATGAGACTCCTCTGTCGGAACACTTGGTTCTCCACTCCAGAGAACTGTTCCACGTTAGACGGAGCGGGCATTCAAATGGCCAGGGGTCCAGATAAGGGGTTAACTGGACAGCCTGGTTGGAGATATTTGAATTCGGCGCGCTCCAGGAAACGTTACCGGCAAGGATATCCTCGCGGTGGTGATAAGAACCACGGACGATCCCCCACGCACTCCAGCCGCGTGAGTCGGGAATGGGGAGCAGAGGCACTAGGGAGCACTCTCCACTCCACACGGCAGAGTTGCTCTGGCACTCTCACGGGTCACTCGGCCCCGGGCTCTGACAAGCCCATAGCTCTCGAGGATTAGCGTGGCTATATAGCCCGCCATATCGCCTTACCTACCGCTATATCTCTTACAGCCATGAGGCCGTGCTAACGGACTATAGTAGAAGGTATACCTATACCTAGAGCTCTCGCGATGCTAGCGCATATCGGCAGCTATCGGCGTTCTACCGCTATCTAATTACCGATCGCTCTCGCGTCTATCGGCCTGAGCTGCTATCGATCATCCTACCCTACCAACCTTCGGACGCTATCGGGGAGCACACTAAAAGAACTTCGACCCTCTCTCCATAACCTAGCATACTGAGCGACCCAGTGCTCCCGCACGCGTTCTAACTTTACATCCGCCATTTTTGGTATTTCGCGGGAAGTCTCCAGAGGTCCTCACTGCGCCCTAGGAAAGGAACAGTGACGATCTCTGGTCACGCACCTCATTTTAACTTATCGGTCTTTCCTAATTGTGTCCTTAACAACTAAGCGGAAACTTATCGGTCTTTCCTAATTTTGTTCTTAACAACAAGGCGGAACTTATTGTCTGTCCTGTCGCGAGAACGGGCGAACCCCACCGTTCTGTGCTCTCGTCCGTATGTGCTATCGGCTATTACTGGGGGGTGCTAACCCCGACCTCCCCCGGCATCTTCGGTCTTCCCTAATTGTGTCCTCAACAACTAGGCGGCTTAAATGGTATTTCCTAATTTTATCCTTAACAACTAGGCGGCTCTCTGGTTTGCTATTTTACCCACTTAAAATAGCTGGCGCCCTCCTGGTAAATTCGCGGATGCTACGGAACTGGCGAAGGTAACTAATTCCCCGGACTTACTGAACACTCCGGGGAAAACATCGTTACAAATCATTTTTGTAAGCCCCCCATCATCATTCTATGGAACAAATTATTATTTCATGTTATTATACCGGTTATGTTGTATCGTTTGTTCTTTTTGCTCCAGGGAGTATTGACTCTACTTCGAAACACTTCACCATGCATCCAAGAGGCTGAGTTTTTTGTTTATACAACGCGCACGTGTTCACCGGTAAACACGCGCAGCCACGTGAGTAGGGAGCAGTACACGCTTCGTTCTCAATGTGGGCGAGAAGTATCGAGTTTAAAATGATTACGCAGATTTGATGAAAAATGAAAAAATTATTAATCTTTCATATTATTTTCTATTGATAATAATTTCGAAGAACGAATTTCAAAATCATGAATTAACTTGTCGTTGTAATTATGATTATTGAGGTAGCATAAAAAAACAAATATGATTGTCACCTGCGAATTATCAAATATTGAATATCACGAATTTGATATTAGATTTAAATAGTAGACATCATATACTAGATATTAAATATCATACATCATATGGTAGATATTCGACGTCAGATATCACGTGGTGAATATTACCTCCCCTTGACGCCGGACATTACCGGACATTGCCGCGAGACGGCACTGCACAACCTGGTAAGAACAATTGAAAGAACGAAGGAGAGGGAAGAGATACCTTTGGTGTATTTATTGACATCGAGGGGGCCTTTGGCAGCACTTCGTTTGGAATCAGGGAGAAGGGGGCGGATTCCTTTGGGATTGAGATGCCTGCAGACCGCAACATCAACCTTGGTAGTGGAGCAATCCAAGCAGGGAGTGACATAGAGTGGACGCCACCAAAGGCTGGTTTGGTACACGGATGGCTCCAGAATTGGCGACCTGCAACTGCAAGGGCTCTCGGACTCGACCCGTATACGACTACGTTCCGGTCAGAACATGCTGCCTTGAGAGCCTGTGCCAGGTAAATCTTAGACAGAGTAAATACGGGCAAGAAAATATACATCTGTTCAGATAGCAAGCGCCGACCGCAGGTACTGCCCAAATATGAAAGCTGCTCTCGACTTGCGAACGACTGCATTGAGCTGATGAGAAGGGTTGGTGCTCCTAACCAGCTGGAAGTGATCTGGATCCCAGGCCACGCTGGCATAGTCGGTAATATTAGAGCCGATGAACTGGCCAATAGAGGTTTTCTAGAGGCTGCTCCAACAGGGGAGGACCTGGTGGGTGTGCACATAGACTCTGTTAAGGATATGATCCGAAGACGAGCGGCGAGGGAAGTTGCGGAGAGGTGGAGCTCTGGGAAGGGCGCCAAACACACAAGGACTCGTCGGTGTGAACCCACGAAAAAGCTAGCTGAGACGCTGGTGAGGCTGAAGAGGATAAAGCTCCGGTCCTTGGTGGGGCACTGGTCACTGGCCCCTAGCCTCATACTTAGCAACGGTAGGTAAACGCAGTGATCATACTTGCCCGAAGTACGACCTCACGTAGGAGAACCCGGACTACCTAGGCACTAGATGCAGTGGTCTCGACGACGTCCGATAGAATGTCTTTCTGACCACTTGCAATAAGGAAATGTATGTTGATAGGGGCTGTATAGAAGGGCTCTGTGAGTTTGCCAGAAAGGCAAACATACTGACACCTGTGGACTAAGCGGCTGACAAGTGCAGAGTGCAAAATGGCCGGGAGGCTCGTTGCACTTTCCCGAACTTTTGAAGGGAACGCCTACTCTTACTAAAAGACTGAAAGACTAAAAAGACTACTCTTGGGTTAGATATTAGTTTAAAAATCCATTTATGCGTCTTGGGGTTGATTTGTATTGAATACATTATCATTTTACATTTTACTAACATTCTAAGCGTTGTCAAAAACTCATCCACAAAATCATTTCTATTCCATAACGCATCCCTTCACGATATGAGTTCGAATAATGATTTGTCCAAGTTCATCGAGTGTAGCCACAAAAAATTACGCGTAGAAAAAATTCCTGATAACTTGCCTCACATGAAGTGCTAACATTCTGCGTAACATTTGTTTTACTATTCGCATCAGCAACAAGTTTCAACTATTATCGATATATTAAATGTTTCGATAGTGACGTACGGTGTACGATATTCAACAGAAATTTGATCGCCTTAAGATGACAATGAATGCAAGCAAAAAAATGCTTCCGTTCCGAAGCAAAAATAGCACGAGTTTCAGAGGATAAGCATATTGCTGCACCTTATAGAGACCTTGTCGCTGATACCTTTAAAAACTCTGCCACCCGCCGGCGAACCAGTTGGGAAGCCGTTATTTTATTAAGAAAACCAGTTTTTTTTTTCAATTAGAAGCCGTTATGAAAATTTTAATGACAATTAAGACTGAAATCATTATGAATTGATTCTACACATATGAATGCATACTCAAAGATCAACAAATTTTAATTAACAACATAATTAGTTAATCGTTTTATTAGTTGTCTACTCCGAGTCCTCGGAACATAGTAAATTTAAAACGTCTGAATTTTAGAATGGCATAAATAAAATCACGCCTACAGCTCACTCTGCTATGGACAAAGTCCCATGCTAATTATTTCCCAGTATTTTTAAACGTGTAGTGTGAGACAACAAAACGTATAGACAATTAAGAAATTTTCGAAAACAGATAAATAAAATGATACAAATAATTTTTTGCACATAATCATTTTTAAAAATAATAAGTCTTCAACATTCTTCATGATTCGCGGCGAACTTTTTTGTTGTTTATAATAACAATCTTTAAAATTCAATGCTTAAATGGCCACCATTTACATTCAACGAAGACAGTGAACAATTTAGTAGGTAATCAAATACTAAAGTTATTTTGCAGGCTGGAATTCCCTAACAATGTAGATAAAACTTTTTCGGTGGAATCTTCGCAAACTTGAATACAGTTTAAACTGCAGTAGAGTGGCCATGGCCATATAGTGCATGCTCATATAAAAGCCAGTTTGCTAGTGTCCAACAATATCTAACGTAGCTGTCGTCCATGCAATCAATTAGTACCGCTAATCTGCTGAAATTATGTTGGTGAACACCACAGTCAATTAATCGTTTAATAAACACCACGACTTATTATTTGTATTATTGCATATTAAGGAACAACAGTATACTCTAAAATAATCGACTGTAAAGTTCTTGATCATTAATCATTTCAATCAATAACTCATATTATTCGACTATTAAAAAAAATCAATCATCTTTAATTGCATCCACAATAGGAGTATTGCAACTTACCAACAATAAGATTTCCTTTGTATGGACATGGGGATGACATCAAGAGAAGATTGTGAAGGTCCTTCGGAAACATCGATGAACAGATGAAAATTGGGTGTTGTTGTCTGTATGGGTAATCGTTGAAACTTGTTGCTGATGAGAATAATAAAATAAATGTTGCCCAAATGTTAGCCCTTCAAATCACCCACTTCATACCTGACTCTTCGTCGTTTTTTCACATCACTTAAGGAAGGTTATCAGCAATTTTTTCTACCAGTTACTTCTTTGTGCTCGGGTCTCTCTAAAACCCTTGACTGGGATGCGGAGAGCGCGGTTGAGCCACCAACCGAGAGCGTCTCCGGGTGGTGGATAGGAGGACGGCCGGGCGGAATAACCACCTCGGCGGAGGCCGGGACAGAAATGTCTCGAACTCTGC
>NW_011888023.1:57585-58319 GCF_000806365.1 Fopius arisanus
GACGGAAGAACCCCAGGGCCAGAATACTGGACCTGGTGGAGAACAACCCAGGGGGAAAAGACCAAGCGGCGCGGCAAGGCATCGGTTCCAGAAGGAGAGAAGGGCTAACCCAGCTTCAAGCACTCCTTCTGGGACAAACAAGGGTGAGAGTGGCGGCGAGGGAATGCCGGGGGGAGCAGCCGCGAAACGGCTGAAACCCGATGGCACCCCAAGCCGCCACAACACGCGACCTGAGAAAAGGCCCAAGACTAATCTTGGCAGCTACGCTCAGGTCGCAAAGAAAATGATCAGGTGGGCTCTCGTCCCAGAGAACTACCCAGATCGAAAGATCACACCCGAAGAAATCAAGGGCCTGAAGGGACTGCTTAGGTCCCAGATCCTCTCCTTACGAGAGGGGACTAAGGCACCGACTTTTGAGGGTGTGTGGGAGAGGGACGGGGCAGCCATTGTCGGCTGCACCGACGAAGAAACGGGGAACTGGCTGAAAGGACTGTCCCCAAAAACAAAATCGGGGACCTCGTCCTCGCGGTGATGCCACCGGAGGAGCTACCGAAGCGACACCGGGTGGTAGTTCACCTCGGGGACGAGGATGTCACCGCCCAGCAGGAATGCCCATTAATATTAATTTTTGGTAATATTAGGTTTTCATTGATAATGATTTGCTTATCCGAAAAATCTCTCAGCAGAAGATAGTCCATCATTAGTTCATCTTTAATCGAGTGGAAGATTTTTCA
>NW_011888023.1:63197-65120 GCF_000806365.1 Fopius arisanus
TTATATGGGTTAAGGAAAATTTTGTTCAGGGTTCTTATCTTATAAACTCATATCAAAAGTACCGAAATAATCCATTGAAAGTATATCTGCCTGATTTTTTATTCTAAAGAATTTTTTTATAGAATACAATTCTCGGAGGAGTGTTTTTGAATAACTTGAAAACCACATCCCATTCTTCAAGGATGGAGATTTAGTTTGGTAAAAAATTCTTGAATATTTTCAGTGCTGTCATGCCAAGAAATTATCGGAATTTAAGACGTATTGTGCAGCTAAAAAGATACGCTCTGGTGAAAGTTCGCGTAAAGAGAACAGAGTTACGTGCAATTTTGCACAGTCTGTGCTGAACGCTAATCTCTGTAATTGCATTCTCCAAACTTTCATGCCATTCAATATTGTAGAGGAGGACTCATTCATAAAAATTTTCACAGGTAATATTCATGCTATTAATGATTATTACTCGAAGGAATATTAACATAGAATACCACTCTATCCCCATCTATGGATTCTATTGGTCGAAATTCGAACGGAAAAATAATTCCCCGAATATGACTCGATCTTCGAAATTAATTGGATATTTCCCTCTAGGTTCCCTGCAAACAAACGAGATTATCAAGCTTTCCAGAAAAATCACTCGCGTCTCGCGCTCGTAATTTTTTAACCTGGAAAACTTGACACGTTCATTTGTTTGCAACGAACCTAGGAGGAAATATCCGATAATTTCGAAGCTCCCGTGGTATTATAAATTACAATTTCCTCAATTCTGCTTTCGGCCAATCAAAATGCAGTATTTAGGGTTACACGACAAGTTTCAATCTGATAATTTCCCCGGCGTCGGGGAAATTCTCAGACTGATAATTTCCTTGTACCCTGTCAATTTTTTTCGACAAATTTGACAGGTATTCCTCACTTCATATTGGTGAAATGTGTCCCGTAACCTCGAACCGCATTCCCTCCCTCTCGTTGTTATGCAACAAAACATTCGGGAAATATTCGATAATTTTGGAGGTCTTGGGGTATTATAGCTGATAATTTTGCGATAATTTTCTCTGGTAGTTGCTATATAAAGAATAAATGATTTTTCATTGGAAGGAACTCCTCATCGAAACCGATAGATCAATTCTGTCTCATGGTACAATCCTATTGACCGAAATTTGGATTGAAAAAATAGTTCTCTGAATACCACGAGCTTCAAAATTAATCAGGTATTTTGCTTAAGGTTCTTTGCATACAAACGGACCTATCGGAAAATTCCTCATAATTTTGAAGCTTCGTTGTATTACCAATGACAATTTCCTAAATTCTGATTTTGACCAATCAGTATATACAGTATTCGTGGTTACATGACACGTTTTGATCCGATAATTTCCCCGGCGCCGGATAACTTCCCCCCTTTTTCCTATACAATTCTATTAAAGTTTCGAGAAATAAAAGATAGCTTAATTTTTTTATCTTTATTCATTCCAGACCTATAAGAAATAACGTATTCAAGCCCATTATAAGTAATTAAAAATTTAGCGTTGCAGGAATGTGTGACAGCATCTTGAAAACAAAAGGTTCATTGAGCCTATTTGGCACAAGACATTGTGGCCATTACTTCGAGTATTTCGATGTCTTAATTAGATAAAACGTATCATTTAAACTAATAAAATGAAATGAATAATGAATTATATTTGATAGATGAAAATTATGTGCAGAATGATCAATCAGAAGTATATTACTGAATTATTAGCAAGAATCGCTATACCATGAAAACAAAAGCAAGTCCCTACTTTTTTCAACAAACATTGCATTTCATACACTTAAAATGAATTATGAAAAAAGAAAGCATATATCTCCCCCCTTTTTTTTGCCTCCGCAACCCAATGTAAATGAGGATATGTCGAAAATGATGGGAGCTTGGGAATCACACCGATAAAAAATAAT
>NW_011888023.1:70485-72275 GCF_000806365.1 Fopius arisanus
ATCTCAAATTATTAAAAATTACTAGTCATCAATATTCTTCTTAGACATGGATATCAGAGCTGCAGATGGGAAGCAATTAAAAATTATCTCCAGCTCGACTATACAACGCAACACTGATGCAATTTACAAAGAGAAAATGGAAAAGATTAAGGAGGAAATTTCAAATGCACGTTATGTCTGCACAACTGCAGACATATGGACAAGTGCTGGCCGCAGATTCATAGGTGTCACATGCAGCTGGGTGATTATGATTTATAATTTGCTGTTTATTGATCCTTAATGGCCGTATGTTTTCCATCGATTCACTAATAATCGATGGAATATATTTCTTCATTTGTTGATTTTTTGTTTATGTTCTCTTCCCTCGCACCCTACATATCGTAAGTTCGTCACTTGTGTATTACTAACGATTCACACAAAAAAAAATTTCAATGAATATTTCCCTCGGTCGGATCTCGGCCAATCAGAGCGCAGTATTTGAGGTCGTCAAAGAGTTTTATTTCGGAAATTTCTCAAAAATTTCCGACAGAAATTTCTCAAAAATTGCCGACGGAAATTCATTAGTAGATTTTCAAATGTATCATCTTTCGACGCATTTCACGTTCAATATTTAATTTGACAGTTTGAGAGAAAAAAGGCAAGAGAGCAATGACAACCTCAAATACTGCACCCTGCTTGACCGAAATCCGACTCGGGAAATATTCCGTCAAATACCACTCGTGCTCCAAAATTCATCGGATATTTTCCTCAAGCTGCCCTGCCTAGGAACGAGGGTGTAAAATTTTACAGAAAAATCCCTCGTGCTTCGCACTCGGGATTTTTAGCCTGCAAAATTTGACACCATCGTTCCTAGGCAACGCAGCTATCGGAAAATATCCGATAATTTTGGAGCATTAGTGGTATTACTACTGACAATTCCACTATCACTACTTGAAAGCTCGGTTATTATTACAGACTTCATATTTTGTCACTAAGTAGGATAAAAGGGAATGTACTAGAGTCGAGACGATAGGACATCAAAATATTTTCGCCATATAATATTCTATCATAAAATATTACGGAAAAGATGTTAGATTCCTCAATATCATATGAAACTAATATTTGAAAGATATTCATAATATCTCAGGAAAAATTATTTTGGTTCCTTAATATAATCAGTTGAAACAATTTTTGGAGATTATTTTTTTTTCTTTGAGTACTGCTATCAACAATGAGTTTCGATTTCTTTTGATTGTCCATGGAATGTTAAAGTGCTAATTTTTCGTACGAATATCGAATAAATATTATTCACAATAAATTGTAATATGAGCTTGTGTGCTGTTAGAGCATCTTGTTTCACCGTTGTTGATGAATTATTGATTATTCTGTATTCAAATTATTTCCGATAGCATTCCCACGATCGAACGAATACCATCCCGAAATTCTTCGTTCACATTTTTCTGAAATTTTGGTGAATTTGAAAATTGTGTATTATTTTGTATTACCTATTATGATGATTTATTTTCTAGTGAATCAGTTATTTTTGTTATTTTAGTTCGGGAATTTTTCAATATATAATATTTTTGTTGTCAAATATTTGGCCATATGATATTTTAGTTTTTGAATGTTTGAGTGAAAAGTGAGCAATAGATTTGTCATATTCTAGACTGCAGAAGTATATGAGACTATTTGAAGTATTAAAAAGTTGAAGTAACATTTGCCGTTTTCACAGCTGAATGATTTGACGTTAGAAAGGACCTCGAAAGCACTTGCGTGTAAACGATTCCCAGATTCACATACCCATGATCGCA
>NW_011888024.1:0-2831 GCF_000806365.1 Fopius arisanus
ACGATTGTCGTATCGCATGTCCTAATAATGACATTTCACGGATTGAAGGACTTGTCAAATGTCGTGTTTTACCTCCTCGTCGGTTATTCCACCCTGTATTACCAGTCAAGGCCCACGGGAAACTATTGTTCCCTCTCTGTCGGTCATGCTGTAAAGATCTAGTGCAAGACACTTGCCCTCATGACAATCCAATTGATCGTGAGTTTTTGGGCACATGGACAGCGCCAGAACTTCGTAAAGCCGTGGAAGTGGGCTATAAAATTTTGGAAATTAGCGATATTTGGGAGTATAAAAGAACGACACGTTATAATCCGGCTACGCGTACAGGTGGTTTATTCGCTGGGTACATAAACACTTTCCTGAAAATCAAACAAGAGGCTTCCGATTGGCCTGCAGAGTGCGTAGACGATGAATCAAAGAATAAATACATAGCCGAATATGAGGCAAGGGAAGGTATTAAGCTAGACAAAGATAAAATTCAAAAGAATGCTGGGTTGAGAGCTGTGGCGAAGCTTTGTCTTAACTGCCTCTGGGGTAAATTTGGAGAGAGAGAGAATTTAACCAAAAAGGCAATTGTTCGAACATCTGAGGAATTTGCCCACATAATGTTCAATCCTGAAATTGAGGTGACAGGTCTTGTACCCGTTGATAACGACACTCTCTTCATGTCCTGGAAACATTTAAACGAAGCTGCGGAACTGTCTACCAAGGCTAATGTTGTAATTGCAGCATATACAACAGCTCACGCCCGCCTTAAATTATATTCTTATTTGGAAAAGCAACAGGAGCGCGTCTTATATTACGACACAGCTTCAGTAATTTACGTGAGCGATAGAAAAAATGGATTACCGCTAGGGAACTTTCTAGGGGATTTGACCGATCAAGTAGAGGGCTACGGGGAAGGGAGTTTCATTTCATCTTTTGTCTCAGGAGGGCCTAAATTTTATACTTATCGCGTAAAAAAACCGGATGGTAGTATTGCCAAAGTCAGTAAGATAAAAGGGGTTAGTCTGAACTTTGAAACGCGCAAACAGATACATTATGACTCGATTCGAGCCCTCGTTGTCGATAAAGCAGAACCTTACCAGATCAACTACAAAGGAATACTGCGCACAATGTATCATGACGTCATCACGAAAGCCGAGAGTAAGATTATAAGGGCGACAGGCCCAAAACGACGCCACGACAACGGAGCAACAACATTACACTATGGGTATAAAAAACACCGAAAACTTTGTTGAAATAGATTCAAAAATGGATGTAAAAAACATGCATGTATTTTTTTTTTTAATAAAATTTTTTTTTATTCAAACCTTAGCCTATAAATACATTTGTTTTTTCAAAACACTTGTCTAAAACTAGAGGGCTGGGATAAATAAGGGAGAGAGAGAGAGAGAGAAAGAGAGAGCGAGATTTTTTTTTTAATAATTTTTTTTTTTTATTGAAAAAACCCAACCCAAAAAACGACCATTTTTAACAATTTTTTTAAACTTTTTTTCTTTTTTTTTTAACATTTTTTTTTAAACTTTTTTTTTTCTTTTTTTTCCATTTTTTTTTAACTTTTTTTTTTAAACTAAGGTACAGGGTGATGAAAGAAGAGGAGTGTTTTTTATTTTATTTTTTTTTTTATTGAAGCCCGTAAGTATAAAAAATACATTAAAAACTTAAATCTAGAATACATTTTTTTTTTTAATTTTTTTAATTAATACAAAAAAACGAAAAAAAAACAACAAAAACGCGTAAGAATCGGCCTTGAAAAAACGCGAACCGAAACAAAATACGTCAGAAAAAACAATACCGTTTTATTAAAAAAAAAAAACGCGAAACAAAAAAAAAACGTCAGAAAAACGCGGACAAAAAAAAACGCGACAAAAAAAAGCACCGAAAAAAAAACGCGACAAAAAAAAGACAAATAACCATTAATATAAAAAAAAAACACACGAAAAACCACACAATAAAAAAAAACACCGAAAAAAAACGCGACAAAAAAAAACACAGAAAAAACGCGACAAAAAAAAAGACAAAAAACATTAATATAAAAAAAAAACACGAAAAACAACACAATAAAAAAAACACCGAAAAACGCGATAAAAAAAACACCGAAAAAAAAACGCGACAAAAAAAAAAACACGTCAGAAAAAAAAACGCGGACAAAAAAAAACACCGAAAAAACGCGACAACAAAACACCGAAAGAACACTATTTAAAAAAAAGAGACGATCCAAAAATTGAAAAAACGCGAGGAAAACCAAACATGGAAAAACGAAAAACTAAAAACTGTAATGATAAAAAAACTGTAATGATAAAACGGAAATGACTGTTGGGAAATTTTCGCAGCTTATATAGTCGCAAGCTTTCCCCACTCGTACACGCCCAGATAGCAAGAAAGAAAAGGATGCTCAAGAAAAAAACAGGATAATGATAAGGACAGGGAAAAATTCCCTTCTACATTGTAAAAAAGAAAAAGACGTTCAAGGAAGAAAATGGAAGAAAGATAAGGAAAGAGCAAAATACCCTCTAGACAGTGAGGAGGAAAGAGATGTTCAGAGCAGAAAGCAGGTGAAAGAGGAAGACACGGATAGGGAAAGTTTTCCAAACTCAAGGGAATGGTATGGTGTAGGAAAGGGAAATTCAGGTACATTTAATGAAGGGTAAACTCTTTTTTATTTGAAAATGTATGAAATGTTTATTTAAAGTTACATAAATGTTATAAAGTTTTAGAAAAACGCTTAAATTCTTAGTCGGAAAGCATACGCGGAGACAGTGGATCAAAATCGAGAGTTTGATGGGCGAATTCATCATCATCGCTCGAGCTCTGTGCCAGTTCTCTAT
>NW_011888024.1:3091-4762 GCF_000806365.1 Fopius arisanus
TGTAGTCTTTCGTCTGCCTGAAACAAGAAAAGACATTTTTCCAATAATTAACATTGAAAGCCGTGAAAAAATTTATGTGAATCTATTTCAGATATTTACTTTGAGCGGCGAAAGATTGTTTATTCCGTGATCCATCCTGTGCAGCATCCCCCTCATACTCCAGTAGTAAATTGATTATTGCTGGAGTGTCTGGAGTCATCGGGATAATATCCAAAGACGATTGTGTATCCTCAAACATATCGGGGGACTCCTGTGACGATTGAAAACGTTTTTTCTGCAGGTCACGCTCGCGAAATTGTCTTTGTTTCTCTCTGGCTAACAATATCCGTTTTTCCCGTGCATTAAATGCGGCTTTCTTCTTTTCCGCGATTTTAAGCCGTTTTTCCCGGGCGTTAAATTCGGCTTTCCTCTTTTCCGCGATTTTTAACCGTTCATCACGAACACATAATTCTGTTTTCTTCGGCCGATTTTCCTTGATTTTTGATGCACTTTTTTGTGTAGGGTTTGCATTTTCAGCAGACGTCCGTGAAGATGTCGAGGCTGTCCTCAAGCATGCTCTTCCACATTTTTTTATCCTCAGCACTCGCTGGTTTAATGTCACTTTTTACTTGATTGTCTCCACAAGAACGATTGCGTTTTCTTACCGATTTTAATTGTTTCAACATTTTTGTAATATGTGCGGCTTCATCACTATTAGTCACTGATCGATCACACACTATTTTCAGCACTTTATTTTCGTCCGGTATCACTGCTTTACGCGGTATTTTTTTCTTAAATGTACCAGATATGTAGCCTGTACGATAGGTTACACACTCGCTGCCCTGAGATTTTGAACCCCTTTGACTTGATGCCATTTTATGTAGAAATACAAATGTTGTTAAATTTTCTCTTACAAGGCCTTTATATAGAGCGCAGGCGGGGCTGCTCTACAGATTTTCCTAGTATTGAAATTCGTAGGGGTGTGGCTATAATGACCTATAAGAAAGAGGTTACAGTTTTCTTTACCCTGTCATCCTGGTTTGCATTACACTTCTACTAAGAGAGATCTGGGATTGGCTGATTATGCTTACAGATCAGTGATTCTTCCCCCGCAGGAAAATAATATTCTTCACTACACTCCTTACAAAGTTGAAAGTGTTGAAATTTTTCACCCACATTTGCCTTATACAATTTTGGCAATTCTAATCCATCGAAAAGATGTGAACCGACCTTCCTCATTTTATATAATAATACATCGCTATTCCACAGCATTGCTTTTTTCACAAAATGTACAGTCTTGTCATTTTTGGCGTATTTTCGTTCATTTAATAATCTAGCAATGGCTATGCTTTCCAATGAAGGAACGTTACGAACAATTTGAAAACTTTCTGCTCTTTTTTCATTGGTTTCAGCTGGCTCTTCGTTATAGCAGACGTGAAAATTTGTGTATACTGTCACTTCATTTTTCTCCAGATGATATAATTTATTTCTCCTATGCTTGATATGTATTTTATTTCCCGTTTTTCTTCTCCTCTTACGTGCGCAGTCACACTCGTCGTCGAAAGGCTCATCGTCCACCTGATATGTTGCTGTGTTTTTTGAAGCAATCTTCCGATATTTCCGCGGCATGTAGTCTTCAGCGCCTGAATATTTATGAATAATAATCTTGTTACTCTTCAGAACAATCTTAGG
>NW_011888024.1:4940-7196 GCF_000806365.1 Fopius arisanus
AAAAAAAAAAAAACCTACGCATTAAAAGCATCCAATTTAGCGTCTCATATTATAAGGCCCTCCAAGCGCCGGTGGTGGGGTTATAGCAGCACTGCGGTCGGTACCATGTGACCGCTTATGCACCACTCATGAGCGAGTACGTGTATCATGTGTGCTCCCCCACTCTCGCATCTGCCGCTATAAAGCCCGCGCGTACGTGGTGTTTTTTATTCAATCTTCGTGATATTGCTCTACGAGACCGTAGTAATGGAGAATATTAACGCTAAAGGAACCGTGTCTACCGAACAGCAGGTACTGTTGTCACAAGTTTTTCCCCTCAATAAATCAGGGACTAAACCAGTGCGTGTCGGCCTTGAAGTGACCTGTGTCGGAGAGTTCCTTCCGGTGGTGCAATTTATGGGGATGCGCCCGAACCGCTTAACGATTTCAATCTCACGGGATGAGTGGAGACTACCGTACAAAGATATGGCCTCCATTACGGACTATTTTGACACAGCCAAGTTTCACCCAAACACGATACCCAATGTACCTGAAAAGCAATTTGGGGGTTTGACAGTGAAATTCCACCGGAGTTTTGAAAAACTCTGCGTGACCTTCGTACGGGATGCGGAAATAATTCTTCTCATCATGATGAACCCTAGCTTTGAAACATTAAAAACCAAGGCTACGTGGATCAACCAGTGGCTGAATTTCTTAGATTCACTGCCTTTCAGGGAATACAAAGACGCCCTCGTCAAGGCTGTCACACGTGTTACAATGAGGTACATGGATTACAATAGGATGCCCGTAGATAAAAATGTATTATACCTAAGATAACGATGATTTTTATAATTTTATACATGTGGATAATTAAAAAAAAGTCATATGTACCTGTAAACTGTACCTCATAATTTTCTAAACAATTATAGAAAAAAGTCATTCGTAATTATCGTGTGAATAATTTACAAAGCCTTCACCCTGGAAAAAGCCATCCAGCCCCTTTTTCCCATCCGCATTCCACCGGATGTCTATTGTTCGTATCTATCTTTTAAGGAAAAACCAAAGTTGGCGCCTAGTCTGAAAGCCTATTACCGGTCATGTACTGATTATGAAAATCGCGATAAGGGCGTGACCAAAGGGATGAACGTGTCTAGACACGCTTCTACGCAATAGCCCCCTGGGGGCAGGAGGGGGGGGACATACCTGCACGTGCACGTCCATTTCCTGGAAAAAAGGGGGGAGGGAGGATGGGAAATTCCCCAATACTGGCCACTTACTACTCAGAATTTTGCCCCCCCCCCTTCCCACTACTTGATACTGCTTATTTTTCCAAGGTTAGGTTAGGTTTAAGTTACTCTTTTTTCGCCACCATTGGGCAACCCATCCCCAAATATTCCTTACCCCCGTCCCCATTTCTCCCCGTCCTAGCACTCACGCCGCAAGGAAGAGGACCCCCACGTGACCCCGGAAGAAGGAGACATCCCTCGAGAAAGTCTCTGTGTCAAAAGAAGGAAAAGGACACACAATAACGAATGCCCCCGATTAACACCGATTATCACCATAATCGGGAGGAAGCGGTGGGGATGATTGGCAGCCTTCACTCGTGCCACTGCTGCCCCACGAGTCACTGCCCCAGAAAGAATTAAAAAGAGGACTTAGTGTAAAGCAGGCATGGGCAAAGTGCGCTCAATCGGCTTACCTAGCTCCCAACCTCAATTAGGCCAATGACTATAAAATAAGGGGTCCTATTGTACCGTGCAGGTAGTCGGAGGGGCGAGACCACGATGCTTGGGTCAGAGTGGGGGAATCGTTACGTCAGTCAACGCGCAAAAATTTGAATTTTTGAACGAAAAATATGCATAGTTTTCTTGCTGCATTTTGCATTGTTAAAAAATATCAATTAATCCATTTTCCCTCTATTAACTTCCGCATAAAATTCCGTTGAATAAATTACTCTGAATTGAATATTTCGGCAGCAAATTAATTGAAAAAAACTGTTGAAAAGATTTTTTAATTTTTGTCAATACAAGATTTGTTCCAATATGAATGAATATTGAAAGAATAAATAGATTCATACCAAAACTGGAGTTAAAAGAATCCGTTCATACAAATTATCTGAGAGAAATTTCCTTGCAGAACTTTCATCGTAAAATCATTTAGAGTTGGTTTCTTTGGCTCATATATCGGCAAAAAATAAGAAAAATAGATTAAAATGTAAGGAAAAATCCCATTCGTTTCAAACCCAGAGCTTTCTGTGGGACATTTCTATAAAAAAAA
>NW_011888024.1:7566-22868 GCF_000806365.1 Fopius arisanus
CCCTCAGTACACGCCAAATGGGCGCAGTACAGAAAGTCGGCCCATGCTACCGCAAAAATAATGAGAGGATAGTAGGAGAGGCTAATGAGAGGATAGTAGGAGAGGCTAAAAGGCTAAGACGAAGGGGCGCCTATCAAACCATGGTAACAATGGTAATAGGAAAAGGAAAAATGTAAAAATAAAAAAAAAATAAATAAATGAAAAATAAAAAATCTTTGCAACAGCTTTTTACATTCACAAACTTGTACAGGTTTCATAGAAATCTAATACAGTTTTTTTTTCCAATTTTTACTAAAATAATTATTCAATATTAAGGTAGCTAAGAAATAATCAATATCTGGCACCATGATGTTTGAATCATTACCCCCGATACAACTGAGGATTTACCACGTTGAATTGGTGAAAATTTGTTTGAATTTTTAGGCGGTAAGGTTTATAAAATTTGAAAGGAAAGCGCGTGGTGCTCTCTCTGTCTAACTGCGCCCCACTTCGTACACGCTGCTACTCCCACCCTGACTACGCTGGGCTCCACGCAATTGGGGTATTGTATTTCTAATAATGGGTCTAATAGGGTTTTATGGCCCCGGCTTCCGAGGATCCGACTTTGCCCATGCCTGGTGTAAAGAGACCCTGTGAAAAGTTGCCCCGAAGAAACCCCGAACAATTTGTGAAGAGAACTGGTGAGAACTATTTTGGAGGAGAGAAACAGTGCGAAGGAGAAAAGTGTGCGGAAATAGTGTGAGAGGAACTAGGGTGTGAACAATTGCGTGGAAGAACTGCTGGGAAGATCGTGAGGAGGAGAACTATTGTGTGGAGGATTTTTTGGGAGAAGAACATCCGAGCAGAACGAGCAGAGAGAAGGAAGGAAGGACGATCAACCCCCAGGAAAACCGAGAGGATTTTGAGAGGACACCATTCCTCGTGAGTGCCCCATTTTTTCTCCCTGCCCCAACGAATTTCCCTGCCCGTGTTGATTTCCCCCCAACGGTGAGCCTCCAGTAAATTCATGTTAGTTGTAAATTAAGCCCACTATTAATGGTTACCTTTTCAGTCGGCCCCCCTCACTTCTCCCCCTTTTTCCAGAGTTAGAGTCACCCCCTCTTTTTATGTTATACTATTGCGCGTAGCCGCAAGTGAGTTGGCCTTACCCCCCCACCCTCGAGTTAATTAGGCAAAAGTCCTGGATTAGTTTTTTGTATTAACATCGGTGTATTATGGAGACTAGAATATATCAAAAATCAATCTACCTAAATCCCCCCGCGTAATTATTGAAACCCATCTCCCTCTTATTATTTCAGGTCCCCATTAAATTATTTAGATAACTGGATTTTGCCACTAATTTGATTTTCCCGGATGTATCGTGCCTTCTCCGAGAATTAATATATTTTAATGCCCCGGCCAAGGTCACAAATGGCGCCCGACGTGGGGCTAACCACTGTATACGGCACGAGTATTTTGTTTTGACTCTCCCCTTTAATGCCCCCCCCCCCTTTTTTTTGTTTTTCCGATTGTTCCCCAAGACTCACCGTTGCTTTGCGAAAATTCCGTCATCTCCGTGGAATTTGCTCGCATTGTCACGGAATATTAAATCCCAATTTATTTCGGGAATAAATTCATCCAAGAGAGGAGACTTTATTTCTTGAGACAAATGTTGTTGTTCGACCTCCCCCCCAGTGTCCCCCTTTTTCCATTGTTCCGATCCCGAGGTTTGCCGTTGCTGGATTAGATTCGCCGCATTCCTGAACTGATTTCATTTAATATTCTTGTGGTATTTTCCTCTTATATTTTAATACCCCGGCCAAGGTCACACAGTTTACTTCGATACAATAATATATGTTATGACCGTGGCCGGGGGATAAATATGAAATAATGCCCAATGCCGGAAAATTAGAGGGAATTTCTTATAATTTACCCGGGTACCTGGAAACGCTAAGAGGGAGGTGGGTGTAACATGATTACTCGGGGGATCCACGTATCTTGAATTTCAATATATTCTAGTCCTATTACAAAACTATTAACACAAAAGATAATGGATGCCTTTTAACAACTAAATAAGTCTAGGGTAGGGGGTAAGGCCAACTCACTTGCGGCTACGCGAAGCAATACAATAAGAAGGGGGTGACTCTTAACTGCGAAAAGGGGGGAGAAGTTAGGAGGACCGACTGGGAAAAGTAATAGTTAATTGGGGCTCGATTTACACTATCTGAGGATGAATTTAATAGAGGTTCACCGTTGAAGGGAAATGATTATAATTACGGGCAACGTAATATTCGTTGGGGCAGGGGATAATATTTGGGGCACTCATGGGTGATGGCGTCCTCTCCAGAGTCTCCTCTCGTTCACCTTGTTTCTCCTCACAAATCCTTTCCAGAACTCCTCTCCGAAAATTCTCCCCAAAATTTTCCACGAAGTTCTCCGCACAATTCTCCTCAACACAATTCTTCCTCACATTTTCTCCTGCGGGCAAAATCTACCGTTCTCTCCTCCACTCTCTCTTCTTCCACACAATTCCTCCACACACTGTCTCTTTCCCACTATTTCCTTGCAACGTCGCAATTGAATTCTCTCCCACACTTCTCTGCTCTCCCACAAATCTCTCCTCTCACACAAGTATCTCTTGCCTCCCAACTCTCTCCTTCCTACTATCTAAACCGCGGCTGTGACTGGTGGGGCAACTGATAGTGGCAGGAGTGATAACTGCCAATCATTCATACTTCTTCTTTTCATCAATTCCAGTGTACGGAATATCTGGGCAGGTTACCCAACCGTGGCAAAAACGATAACCGTAAACCTAACTTAACCTAAGAAAAGTAACGTATATTAATTAGAGGGCATGGGGGCAAAATTCTGCCTGGTCACAATGTTTAAAAATGGACTTGAATCAATTCTTGGCGAACTCGATAATCCGAAAATGAACTTAGTGCGATCTCGGTTTGATTGAAAACTGTGGCACACCTGCGTCGATTTTTTATTACAAAACGTTCCCGTGTTATAGGACAGCTGTTATGCCCCAGAAATACAATTAATTAAGAAATAGTATTAGGTAATTTCTCATAATATGAGGACACGCGAAGTTGCACAAATTATCAAAAACATGTCATGTCGAATCAGACAATGTTGAAATATAAACTATCCCGAATATTTGTGGAATAAGTCCACATATATTCGTCATAATGTAGATCACTGGGGTGCAGTGTCAGCACTTCGGTCCATCAACGGCTATGGCCTTTACGTACACCTGGGACACTTGTTGCAATCGAATCCACGATGAAATATAAGCTCGTGAATTTGTTGCCACTGGGTCAGTTAGTCAGGTTGTCAAACACAGACAATTAGTAATCTGACTAAAGAATTGTGAAATCGAAGCGATTTATTCGGTCGATTTCACACTAAAAATTTATTAAATCGCCCTGGAACACACTCATTAGCCTGCTACTAATTGGGCAAAATAAGATATGCCTGCTATTATTTCAAGTTTCACCAGATTTGCAGGAAAAAATGTTTTATATTTCAATTTTTCTTTTCTTTTTTCAAGAAAATGCAAATGTTCCATAATCTTTTTCATATATGGGGATAAACAGGGTACGATATAGTCCTTCCGAATTGAACAGCCATAAGTTGAGTGTAACCCTTTTACTCATCGCATTCTGGAGATCGACCATAGTTACTGCTTTCGTCCGTTCCCTTACTCGCATGCCATTATTCCAACCGATTTGAAGAGGCGCCAGCTAACTTTCTAAGATCTCAAAAACTAACGGAAACCCAATGCACCAAAGCCAGGGTAATTAGGTGAGATTAACTCACTCATGTATACACTCTCGAGAGTGTGACGGGTCCAGTAGGGTAGCCGCAAACATAGAAATCATCGCCAGGAAGAGTATAGTTCTCACCCAGAGAACGCCGCTCGAGAAAACTATTGCACTTCCCCATAAGACGTGATCAGGCAGAGTATAACGGTCGTTTAGAGCAAGGCTGGGCAATCTCTGCTCTGAGAGTAAGACGTGCTCCCCACCTCTATTGGTGTATAAGAACGGGTAGGCGAGAGTCCATAGTGTCGGGTGATGGGCCTCTATGACCCAGGTCGTAAAGGCCCTTCTCCTCGACTGAGATCAACCGAAGTGGGGATAACACATAAGAAAAAGGCAAGAGGAGAAATGTCGCTGAAGAATAGAAAAAGCGGGGAAATTGATTAAAAAATGGAAAATTTCAAATTTTGTTCACCATGACGTTTTTATTTATTTTGAAAGATATAATTACAAATAAAATGTCAAAACCGGCCGTTTAATTTCAGAGGCAAGGGACGAATTCCACAATGTCATATTCCAGTTGCCCCGCAATTATTTATTCAAGAAAGGAAATTGATTGAAGTAAAAATGCTAATTGAAGAAAAAAAAAAAATATTCGTTTCAAAAAATATTCATTTTTTATATTCTGAATCAACATCAGCCGGTAAAAACTGCTTGGTATGTGTTTGGTGTTTTTCCTTCCACATATTTTTCCGAAAGATCGTCATTGGACCCAAAATGTAAAAAGTAATTTAAAAGATGTCAATAATTCGGGAAGCTGAATTTTAAGAGTAATTTCATTTTTTTTCAATGAGTAATAGTTATTGTACATTTAAGTCAATAACTCAGCCGAATTTCAAGCTATTAAATGCAGGGTCTATGCAGTTTCAAAGAAGAATTAAAAATAAACCTTTTCTTCTATAAGATGCTGAAATTTAAAATTATGAAATGCCTCATATTTCATCTTGTAGAATTTTCCAGCCTGCTGAATGTCTCATACTGCAATTTAATCGCTTCAAAATTGACTAATACACTCTGGCAACAGTTGAATATTCAAAATTACAAATTGTAATCAATGTTCACCATATCAATTATTGATAACTTTTAAATTTCGTTCTCTACGTTTCCCTTGGAACAATGCTCGGAATCACATTTTCAATTAATCAGCTTATTTCTTCTAGTTCTATATATTTTTTTTTTACAAAATAGGATATGGGGAGGGCCGACAAGGAATTTTCCAAATTCCAGTGAAAACAATATTTTGGGGAAATATTTCTCTTCGAAATTGTCTGCCGAAACCGTACTCATCAATTGTATAGCACTTGACCGATTGGTCGGATTTGATCGTTAAATTGCGGAAGGGCGCGTAGTCGAATGTTCCAAATGTATTCTATTTCCCAACTTCAATCTGTTCATTTGGAGCGTTAAATGCAGTCGTGTGTTTACTAACCAAGTGACAGTTCAGGGGAGGAATTCTGCGCGTTTTATGTTAACATGAAATCTCATTATTTCGCTCCCGTCAGGTGGAGCGCCGGCTTTATTTATGTCACTTTTCAATCGGTTTTGGAACGTTTGTTTGGTGCGTAATAAGGGGAGGGATGAGAATTACAGTATGGCCGCCATGCGTTCAACTTAGTGCTCCAAAATGAAGAAATAATTAGAAATTGAAATGAAACTTGAGAAGAAACAAGTTGGCATCGAGTTATTATTATTAAAGTACTCAAAATCATTTTCAGCTCTCAAAGTAGTGGATTTATGAGGAGCTGCGAAGCATAGGGGCTCGGTTCCGAATTAGGTCCGCTCTTCATTTTTGAAACTGGGCATAAAAGCGCGGGGCGGACATACTGTAATTCTTATCCCTCCCCTCATTATTCGCCAAACAAACGTTCCAAAACCAATTGGAAATACGACATAAATAAAGCCTGCGCTCCACCTGGCGGGAGCGAAATAATGAGATTTTATGTTAACATAAAACGCGCAGAATTCCTCCCCAGATTTTCTGGTTGCAGTAGTTGGTGATTGTGCATAGTGATTTTATCATAGTGTCAATCATTTACTCATTTGTGTCATGGAGCCTCCCGTGAATAGGTTTAAAAACAATAATTCTAACATTGACTGAGAAATTCAATTTGCATGTATGAGCATTGAGAGAAAACTTTGTGTTTATGGCGTGAATGTGGATTTACCTGCATGAGGAGATGTAATGTTGATAGACATGTCAAAAGCTGTATGCTTGCTTTTGTCACATAGAGTCATTTGCACGAGCTAATGAATTTCGCGTTATGAAAAGAACACAGTTGTCAGTCAATAGACGTTTTGGGTAATGAAGTTTGTTCCCTCCACGCAATCACTCCTCATTGAGAGGCATTACAGGCAGAATCATAGTAGCTGGGATTTGAGTTTTCCACTTCATTCAGACAAGCGCCTTAACGAGATCCGGGTTTTAACAGAGGAAATTCTATCATCCGAAAATTCAAATGTTTTGTGTAGTGATGATCTTCAAACTGCGAATTAAATGTCATTTCTAGGCGCCTATCCAATCACGAAAGACAAATCGTCATTTACTGTCGGTGAATAATATAAAGAGCTTTTTCCAACCACATGGACACTTTATTTCGAGGAACTGTGCTAAACGAGAGAATGACAAGATTTCTTGAAAATTTACCATTATCACGGCGTATAATAATGCGAAGAATTGAAGCAATCGGTGCTGACCTCCAGGCTCAATTAACAGATGACTTTTCTCGTGGTTGTTTTTTTTTAATTTCAATTAAATGAATCTACGCATACATCGGATCGTGTTCAAGTCGTCATTTTCGTTTGTTTAGTTTTTCCGGGTCCGTCTGTTCGCGAAGAGTTATTTACATTTTTTTCCTTAAAAACGAGTACGAAGGGTGAAGATATTTTTGATGCTTTGAAACAAATTTTCATTTCCGCGAAAGGGCCACTTCACAAATTAGTAGCTATCACCACGGATGATGCCGCGAACATGACCGGTTGCACGAAAGGTTTAATTGCGAGCTGTAACAATGACGCAGAGTTCCCCAAATTCCATCATTATTACAGCATGTTACACCAGCTAGCTTTATGCGTTAAAAAAATTTTGGGTGATGTCATAACTTCAGTAGTCAAAATAATAAATTCCATCATCTGAAAATACCTGCAGCATAGACTGTATAATGTTTTCAAAAAAGACAATAATTTAGAATCTCGCGATTTATTGTATCATGTAGAAGTTCGATGGCTTAGCAAGGCTGTTATGCTGTGTCGGTTCTGGGAAAATTTAGATGACATTGTTTCTTTTTTAAAATCACGCGAAGGAGTACCGGATGAATATAATGATGTGGAGTGGCGCGGAGTTCACGGACATTATTGAAACGGATAAAATTCTAAAATATTTACGTTCTCTACTTAATTCATCAATGGAAATTAACGATATTATTCCTTTAAACATAACAAATAATCATTCAGTTAGCGCGATCAAGTTATATCATGAAATAAATAATTTACGTTAAGATAAGGATTCCCAACAAATTACTGAAATCGATGATCTATGGCAAAAAATTTCGCGAAATAATTGTTATCCGAATCCCTTCATTGTTTATAAACGAATTTGTAGTATATTCGGTACTTTGTACTTATGCGAATCGGTATTTTCTCACATGAATAACATTAAATCGTCGAATCGAACCCTTTTGACAGGTTCTTTGCTCAATGATTTGAATAAATTATCCTCATACTGAGTGATAACTCAGTATGATGCCTCAGCCCTCTCACTGACTCTCTTTGATTGAATGTCATCTGCTTCATAATTTCAATCTGTGCCTCGCAAGAGGAATGCTCGCATGATGCATGACATTATTTATTGATCAGCTCCTGATTATTTTTACTTGTTCCATAATATTTCCCATCAATTTCCCCATCCCTGCATTTGCCTCCCTATTCCTGATGGAATACGCCAACCACTTTCCTCTGGCTTCCGTTGAACAGCATTGCTGGCCAAGGGTGGGCAAAAATATGTAATTTCTTGTAATAAAATCATTCATGTCCTCTTTCCAGATTATAGTCTGATTTGAATAAAATATGCCTCACAATTCTAAAGAATTGTTACTCCATCATATTCAGAAAAATTTTTGTCTGTGTGTGGATTTTTCAATTTCCTTTTATATTAATCGGTGGCTATTTTCTGCACTTCACCATTTGGCAGACACGTCATGGGACGCTCCCCAATATGGTGACTGTGAGGCCTCCCACAACTCTGCCTACTATGATCGTATTAGAACCCTTATAATTGGTATGATTATAAACTTTATTGGATTCCTAACTCGAGTTTATGTCACTGCTCCAAGCTACCTGCAGGTTACCCATCCCTGGTCTAAAGAGTGCCAACCTCAATGTAGGGTTATGGGGAGCCTAAGATGGCTCAACAGAGAGCTGTCCAGTAAGTAGACAATCTGGGCAGTGCTGGCGATGCCCCCCCCCCCCTCCCTCTTGACTACGGCTGGTTGGACTGCCGTATGCCGGGATTAGCTGCCTTCATCGCAGAATGCACACCCCCGACATTAGCTCCTCCTGGAGTGCGCCGAATTGAAACGCCGTAACTGACCCGCTCACACAACCCCTTCGAAAAGTAAGCCGTCTGAATCAGCCAGCCCCATCTAACATGGGGCACTCATAAGCCAGTATGAGACCTGTGCTATATGCAGGGCAGTCTGATAGAGGGACTGGGAGTTTTTGGACGTATCCGCCCTGTGCTGTTGCCTGTTCACAGGCCTTTTATGTCCTAAGCCCTCGGGCCCCAGTCCTCACACCCTTTGACGATTCGAGAAATTCCGGGGGAGGGTGGAGATAGCTGACATCTTAATCCAATATTGACGTTTGATGTCCGAGTTTGCGAATATCTCGTTGCACGAGAGGTCATATATTGCGAAAAATTCAGCGAAAAATATGTATGCACATGTCATTAGGTTGATGTGTACGGTACATTTCCGATGTCGATAGGCTAGAATATCTCAATCTTCTTATTACACGCTATCATTCTTACCCCTGCTTTTCGAGAGGAAGCTCTACATCGACGAGGTCCGCTGACGATCGACTGGTAATCGCTTCGAACGATAAACCCACGCTTCCCACAGAAGATTTGCACAGCATTGGAAATCTACTTGCAGACGGTTCTGAGCACCTTTCACCAGCTAAGTTTAATGTCATCCGTGGACGTACTATACCACCTGAAACAATTAATTCACCAGTCAGACGCTTTGAAGGAAATCATGAGAATATGTGTTGCAAATATTCAACAATCCACTATAAAGACATGAACAATGTCCTTGGTGCATCTCAAGCAATGTAGATTCTATTGATATAGGAGTCCTGGTTCTACTGAGTCGTTATTTTACAGAAAGTTATTTTGCAATTCTGAACGGGTTCAAGACTTCCTTTGCGTATCAAAATTACATTATGTACTCTAATTAGTATATAATCAATCGAATTTTAGGCTTATTTTCAGTAGTATTTCACCCAGGAAAACGCCCTCATAACCATGGCCTGCCTCATGTCTTATATCGGGTGACCGCCAGACCTTGACGGGAAATCTGTCGAAGCCGGCGATTAAGGGCCGGGCATAACATTTAAGTCGCTCAACGCACTGAAGGGCTCAGCTAGACGCACTGTGATTCGATAGAGAGGGAATGGTCCACCTAAAATGTTTCCGTGGCATTTACAGCCTTTTTCGGCCGTGCTCTTTCTTTTGCATTGTTGCTGCCACCGCAGTTGAATACGGTTAGCTTTTATGAGAAAAGCACTTAGCATAATACCATAAAAAAAGACAAAGTTTTACGGTAGAACTCCCCATAACGAAATGCAATTCCGGTATGTTCAGCCTCATTATCGACTATGTGAATTAATTACCATAGAAAGGACCACCGGATAGATACTCAAATTCCAATTATCATACTTTAGACGGCGTTTAATGTGTAACTATCAGGAAAACAAATCTTGAATATAACGAATCGTTTAAAAAAAAGCACACGAATTTCCAAGATTATTCCTAAGGGGACCCCTTTTTTTACTTCAGTGAATATGGAAGTCAGAGCCTAAACACTTTTCCGATGTTGAGAAAGGTCATCGGTAACTCGGAAATGGACCACAATTCTCTCAGCAATGATTCAAAGAAAAAAGTAAAGAATAAAATTTGAAAGATGCTAATAATGTAAATAGTTACGATTAATGATAACTTGTAATTTTGACTGATCATTTTTCACCCAAATGTGTGCACCAATCATAAAGCTGTCAAATGGCCCCATGGCAAACTGTACAACCTGAAAAGGTCTACCTAATGAGATATACTGTAACGTAACGTAGTACTGTACCACGTTACTATTTTTTGACCGGATCTTCATATTTCGTTGACGTGCACCAGACGGGAAGTGACTTTCGATGGCGAGAGTCCTGAGAGTTCGGAGAGTTTCGGAGAGAGGTCTGGAAATGTTTGCGGAGGAAGCCACAGTCTAGTGGTTTTTTAAAACGAATGTGACGTACTTCCCGAGTCACGAGCCTGATTGGTAGTTAGCAGAAGAATGAAGAATGCTGGATCAAGAGAGATCGTTGTTCACTCAGGGTAGAATTGAACGCAGAAATCGATATTGTTAAAGTTAGTCAGCGGTTGGCATTTAATGTTATCCAGTTTGAAGAGGAAAATCAATGTATAGCCCTGCGGAACATTAAAGTGCATGCGTGGATAAATACTAGTATCTATTGCACATGCCTGTATCAATGGGATTGGTGGTTGATGACGATGTCAGAAGCAACCACCGCGTTCGTTACCCGTTGCGTTTGTTTTCACGGGTTTTGGTGCTTATTACCAGTTTGGTGAGCGCTTAGAGCAGACTTGTGTCACAATTTTGATTGTCAGGAGCACTGGAGAGATGCCATTCCTAATTCTCCCGAAGTTCGAGACTTAGTTGTTGCTGATGATATTTAACAAGTCTTCGAAAGAATTACTGTTTGTTTGGATGAGCATGGTGGCCGTTTCCGTTATGTTGTTAATTATTTATCGTAGGCAGAGATTCTGTATCTTTTTATTTGATGTTTTAAACATCCGAGTTCTGCAGAACTATTGTCAATATCAGAGAATCTCTGAGCCCTTTAATGCATAAATTTTTAGGCGTTCTGTCTCGACGATCTAATTCGGAATTTATATGTTGTCCGAGTAAATTTTCCTATCAATAATTTGATGTTGAATTGAAATAGTTTAATATTTATTTTAAATGATCTTCGTTTATATTTTAAAGGTTTCAGGTCATCTAGACCAATCCATTATCCGCAGTCTAGTATTGGTTGAGTCATTGAATTTACTCCGCCTTCTTCTGTAAAATCTTCCACTTAATTTTGCCTTGTAAAATTGAATCGAACAATGGAATTTAACAATTAAATCTCCCGATGCTGTTGTTTAATATATTTTATCAATTTCGGGCTTTCTTATTATTGATTCTTTATTTATTTACTTATTGGTTCGATCGTTTGTTCTTAATTAGAATTTAGATTTCAGAAAGGGATTCATTGGATTATAAATAGTGCTCCTCGACAATTGATGCATTATTTCTTTTCGTTATCCTTTTCACCTCCTGCATTATTTAAATCTCTACGTATTGTGGTTCTGAAGCTGTGTAAGTTAGACTTCGAGCAGGTTTCGAAACAGTGGTCGATGTATGAACCTCTGAAAATTAAGTCGTAGCACATTGCATTGTTTTCAAAGTAACCTGTATTGCAAAGAAATATTCCTAATTTGTCCGTTAATTTACTTAGAAATCTTACTCAATAGTTTCGAATTTTACAGAGATGCTGAGGTAAATATGAAGTAACTATAATCCATTGGACAGAAATAAAATTCTTACAAAGGTTCAACGTCCTGAATTATGTGATGTCCAGATTATTTTGACAATGACGCAGACATCAATATAGAACTTAAAGGTCAACAAACCGCTACATAAAAAAAATCATCGATTAGGAAATCCACATCATCAGCCTCGGAAGAATGCACAACGCTCCATTCCATTAGGGCTATTGTAACCCGAAAATTAATGACTTGCAAATGTTTGACAAAGGGAGACGGGTTGATGAACCAGGAGTCTGATGGGGTGAAAGTCACGGCACCCTTCCCTCTCCAATTAAACTTCCAATTTCTTGAGAAAGAAACGTACGGCCTCCCAAAAAATACTCAGTTTAGAAAAACCTGCTCACGAATGACCTAGAAATTCTTGGGGGAAATACTCTTGGAATTGGCCCGGCTCCTGTTAGTGTTCTAATTCACATTTCGGAGTGTTCTTGAATATCAGTAAGGAACATAAATTAGCAGGTATTCGGAAATACTAATCCTTTAAACCGAGAGTAAAATAGTTTCTTGCATGTTAAGAGATTTAGTGGTGAACATTGGTGAATGGTGTATGTGACTCAATCATAAAAACTATCAGTGACTCTTACAAACTATTAAGACTCAATACTTAAAACGAACAAGTAAAAGACAGGTACTTCACCTAAATATCTGTGATAGTCTACCGATCGTCATCTGGCAGAGAAAGGTGGTGGAATCACCGCAAGCATTCACAACTTATAATTAATATTCAGTCACAGTGAGTAATTCTTCACAATCAAAATCCAAGATAAAGCCGGTAATGATTACAGGTTTTTTTTTTAAATTGTAATAATTTCCAATTGTATTAACCACACTGTATTAATAATCCAAATTGAATTAAATAAATAGGTAAAGTTGAACGAATCTCATCTCTTCTTTTTAATTTAATTAACCAATTCAAACGAAAATCCATACGATGGAATCGACTACAGGTAAGAATAAAGTAGAGCAGTATCGTCCAATTTCATTAATTTACAATTTCTAGTCTTAAGAGGAAAAACAATGTCTTTGTGATATCCATAAATTAATTTAAAAATTCAGGCCACCTTCAACGATTTAAAAAAATTTAGCAGCGCATTGGATTTCGCAATTATCTTTCGACAATTCCGAAATCACTCTAAATAACTCGAACTACTTAAAGTCCGAGAAAATACAACACAAAAGTAGAGCACCAATCAGCGAAAATTCAACCGTGTGACAAAATATCACACCTCGAATTTTTGCCATTAACCATTCCCACTCCAATCAGCTAACGCCCTAAATTCAAACGATAAAAATCGAATTACGAATGATTAATCTCTAGTCGCGGAAAATTTGTGGAACCACACGTTTCACTTTCTTGGAGTATTAAAATTCGAGTCATATTAATCTTTAAATCGGACTAGCGCCACGGCACCGATAATAACAGTATCTTTTTGAATTACGGCGGTTAGCTAAATCATCTTCCCAGTAACATCGATATTTTTCGGTGAATTGATCGTCGCCAGAGATCCGCTAGATTTTTGACGTTTAACAATTTTTCTTCTTTTTGGTCACACTTAAAAATCATCAAAAGCTTCCAAGGCTCCAAGCGCTCTTTTTGAAACAATTTTAAAGGGTGACCTCTCTTTTCTTTCCAAATCCGACACACGGATTTTTGGAAATTTCGCCGGTTTTAAAATTGTAAAACCGGTCGTGTGTGTGTTTTATCCAGTGTGGCCGAAAACTATTGAAGCCCACTGTAATTTTATTACAAATTCCAAAGCCCAGAGGACGCAAAAGAGCACCTCTGGATAAATAAAAAATTGTAACTACACGACAAGCAATTGTAAGTAATTTCGAATATTATTTTAAATCTCATTTTCACCTTTATAACTTTGAATTATATAGAATCATAATAATCGATCAAAAATTGTCATGAATCACACTTGAAACAGGAACAATAAAATCAAGTTTTGTAGAAAATCAAGGTAAATAAACACCGTGAATAGATATCACAAAGTCTGGCTTTTAGGAATTCAAATTCTCCTTCTTTCCCAGCGACCTTAATTAATCATTTCAGGAGGAAAAAGAATATAGTGACTGTTCGCATCTACAAGGAAAACTTCGACAAACTATTCGGGAACGAGTCCATGAGCAACACTCCGACTCAAATGATTTTTATTATCGCTAATTCAGAGGCATTTTTATTTTTAAACAATAAATAACGTGCTTTTCCGACCACTAGTCCCGGGCATAACAAATAAAAATTGGTGGCAGTGGTAGGATACACGAAGGCCCGCCTTGTAAACTGCTTAATCATCTAATTCCTTTTCCTCAACGTTTTACAATCGATTCGAAGCTCATTTATCGAGCGTGTACAAACAATTTATTCCAATTAACTTAAATTCCAATCGTCGCGAAGCTCTTTCTCGACGCTTTCGTTGAGCCGACCCGCGATCTAAAAAATAGAATTTTGTTAACTCTGAAGTGATTCACATAACGATCTTTTATTTATTCTATACTATTTGTGGCATTTCATACCCATTTAGGTTTAAGATTCGTCGAAACTCTCAACGGGGGCAAATTTCCTCAATTTTTCTCTTCCCTCGCATCATCGACTTGTCTTTATCATGGCTAAACGCGGGAATATCACCTTAAATGGTCAAGTAGTAGCTGCAGACTATGATCCTGAATTTGAAAATGCAGAACCTCTTTTTAGAAATGTCCCTGCTTTTTACGGGAATAAACATGACAGAATTACTTTTGATATTTTCGAGGAGGAGATTCAATATGTGATTCATGCCGTGCCTAGAAGTGAAGAGGGTTTATATATCAGTGCCTTTTGCTCAAAAATTAGGTATCCTGCCAGATTAGAGATTGAGGGAAAAACATTTACCTCAATTCTAGATTTATTGAAAGATTTATGTAATAACTATAGACTCGAGAAAACCGAATTGGGAACTCGGGAAGAATTGAGGGATTGCCCATGGTATGCAAATGAAGCTGTGGAGGATTTCTTGCGCAGATAAAACAACATCATAAGGCCGCCCTTAGAGATGCAATTCGGGTACACGGAGAGAATTCTAGGGCTCTCCTTGACAAGCAATTAGATTCAGTCGCCGTAGCTCGTTTCTATTCATTATCTCCACCATATTATCAACACGCGCTTTATCATGCGAAATGCGCAACGTTAGAAGGTGTAACCAACATGGTTAAGAAGTCTAGAGCAGGCATGGGCAATATCCAGGTAGCTCGGAGCAGAGCCATAAACTCGAATTAGAAATCCAATAAAGTTTACAACCATTTCAATAATATTGTCTTAGTACTAGCATAGTGGGGACAGTAGTAGGGGCTTCACAGGTACTAAGGTGGGGAGTGTCCCATGAAGCGCCTGGCAAAGGTGAAATTGGGAAAAATGCCGGTCGCGATTAATAAAAAATAAATGAAAAATCAAAAACTGAACAACTATTTTCTGAATAAGCTGATGTGAGAATTCCTCTTAATTCTGAATCATATTGCCTTAAAATCTGAGTTCAATTTGGAGAAATAAAATGAATAAATTTCCAACCGGTACGAATTGATCAAATCCTGAAATCTTAGTTGATTGATTATATATTTTGCCCGGTAGACGAAAGCCCATTGTATCG
>NW_011888024.1:23723-30134 GCF_000806365.1 Fopius arisanus
GGTTCGAAATTTATTCATTTTATTTCTCCAAATTGAACTCAGATTTTAAGGCAATATGATTCCGAATTAAGAGGAATTCTCACATCAGCTTATTCAGAGAATTGTTGTTCAGTTTTTGATTTTTCTTTTATTTTTTATTGATCGCGCCCGGCATTTTTCCCAATATCATCTTTGCCAGACGCCTCATGGAACACTCCCCACCTTAGTACCTGTGAAGCCCCCACTACTGCCCCCACCATGCTAGTACTAAGACCCTTATTATTGAAATGGTTGTAAACTTTATTGGATTTCTAATTCGAGTTTATGGCTCTGCTCCGAGCTACCTGGAGATTGCCCATGCCTGGTCTACCCTTTGTTACACACTAATAGAGGTCGGGAGCACGACTTGCTCTGAGAGCAGAGTTTGCCCAGCCCTGGTCTAGAGCATATATAAATCAATATACTTTAAAAACTGTTAACACTCGCTCTGAAGGATCTCCACCAGGACCTAGGGAATCGCGTAGCATACAGCCTTACGATTCACGAGTGAAGAGCCCAGATCATAGATTTCACCATGTGGTTTCCATGAGCGAAGTGTAGGTGGACAATGGACGTTGTCGCTCCACGTCACACCATCGGCGTTATGAAAAGTACACTATTCCTCATGCCGACGAATTTGTGCCTGATGAACAAGAACCCCCTTTTTCACCAAAGAGTTGATCACGTCACCGAACTGTCGCGGGAATAGAGCCCCCAAGAGAACCAAGTAATCAGGAACCCAAACGGCTAGTTCGCGTGATAGAATCGCAAATGAATACATTAACAACGGTGATTAGTAACCTGGCAGAAATCTTAACGAAAAACCTCGATACTTCACCACACACGGAAAAATCGCGTCGTCGCTCTCACTCTCGGAAGAGTTCCCCGCATAGTGGCGACTCTTCACGTCACTCGAGCCCCGATCGCTCTCGACGCACGAGTTTTAAAGTAAAATCCAAGTCGTCGGAAGACAAAGAATATCGCAATCGGAAACCAAATTTTACCCACAGAGCACAATTACGCGACCAAACCCCCGAAACCAATCCTTTAAACGGGAGAAACGCTCGTCGCAACGACTCCGCGACGAGCGATGCACGGATCAACCCGATCGCAAGGAAGTTAATTGACAACAGTGTGTGTCGATAGATACGGGGTCAGCTGTGGATTTTATGGAACGTCGTGCTCTTAAATCCCACGTGTGGATAAACACCAACAACAGGCAACAATTTCGCGGATTAACTAATGATTACTTCCAAACCATAGGAACCACGATTCTGCACACTCTAGGAGCTGCGTCTACCTTCCATGTCGTGGAGACTAAGTTACCCGTCGATGGAGTCGGCATAATAGGGAATGAGTTCCTAATCAAGGAAAAGACGGACATTATTTATGCGAATAGAGGCATCGTTCTCGCTAAACACCCTGCAAAACCTATCCATTAGTTCCGAGATCTTGAACCAAACACGAGTTTTACCATTCCACCTAGAGTACGATTAGTATTTCCTGTCGAGATTACCAACCCTTCAATAGAAGAAGGATATCTTCCGAAATTAAATCTGGGAGATGGAATTTTGAAAAAAAAATCTAGGTATGGTGATGATTGTAAATCCATTTAATGAAACAGTGCAGGTGAGGATTCCACCACAAGAATTGCAACCTTACGATTTCCATTTGGAAGATGCATCGTCTGAAGAGGAAGAATTCGGCGATGCTGGACTAGCGAATGGAGTGAAAAACGATCTGTATAAGACACCTGCAGAGAGAATACAAATACTCAAAGCACTGGTACCCACTGACAAACTGATTGATTTGTGTGATTTCTTATCATGATATTTTCTTTCTCCCTGGTGACCCTTTGGGTTGTGCTAATGATTTTACGTGCAAAATCCGCACCAGTGATGAGAAACCCATTAATCGGAAACAATACCGACCACCTCTGGAGCATTCCGAGGAAATTAAAACCCAAGTTCGCAAGATGCTGTCCCAAGGAATAATAGGACCATCGAAGTCGCCGTATAATTCACCTTTGTGGATAGTCCCTAAAAAGGCCGAATCAAAAGGGAATAAGCATTGGCGCCTAATCATCGATTTTACGGAATTAAACAAGAAGACCATTGGGGATTCATATCCTCTACCAGACATCACGGAAATCCTTGATAAACTAGGAGGAGCGAAATATTTCAGTGTCTTCGACCTAGCCAACGGCTTCCATCAAATAACCATGGACCCAGAGGATCGAGAAAAGACTGCTCTCACCTCTCCAGATGGACCCTTCGAATATCTGAAGATGTCGTTTGGATTGAAAAACGCACAAGCAGTTTTCCAGAGGATGATGAACCACCTTTTATGTGGATTGACCGGAACAGAACTATACGTATACCTGGATGACATCGTAGTTTACGCACAAAACCTGGACCAACACTACGAAAGAATAAACCGACTATTCAAATGACTCAAGGCACAAGGAGTGACCCTACAATCAGATAAATGCAGGTTTCTCTGGAAAGAAGTAGGATACCTTGGTCATCGCATCACTGAGAACGGGGTTAAACCTGACCCTGTCAAAATTCAATTATTGAGAAATATGCATCGCCCCAGGAACGTGAAGGGCGTGAGAAGCTTTTTGGGTTTCGCAAATCATTACCGCAGATTTATCGACCATTACGCCGATAAAGCAAAATGCCTCACAGAGCTCCTGAAGAAAACGAAAAAATCTCGATGGGGAGAGCAGGAGGATTTTGCTTTCCAGGAATTAAAAACAGCTGCCTGCGAGGATGCTACACTGGCGTACCCAGATAGTTGCAAGCCTTTCATCATCGCTATTGATGCATCAGACAACGGACGAGGGGCCGTCTTAAGCCAGATGGACGATAATAGCGAAGAACATCCCATCGCATATGTATCAAGAACGCTACTAGACGCTGAAACTCGCTACTCGGAACCTGAAAGAGACTGGCTAGCTGTTTTCTGAGCAATTAAACATTTTAAGCTATACGTTTATGGACGCAAATTTATCCTGTATACAAACAGTTCAGCAATGGCTTGGCTGAGACACACCATAACTCTAACCTCTCGCCAGGTGAAGTGGAGATCCCTCCTACACGAGTACGAATTCACCGTGGTTCATCGGAAATTAAAGCGTGAGCAGTACGCAGATGCGTTCTCCGAAAATCCAGTGAAACCATCCGACCCTGAAAACGAGTTCTCTCCATCGGAATCAGAGTGTGACCCTAAGACATTGCACGTTCTCCCACTCACAAAGTCTCCTTCTAAACCAATCTTGAAACCAGAATCGGAACCTCCCAGAAAGGTCAACCCAAGATTAAAGGCCGTGAATTTGGATGAGTCAACAATGGCGTCGAGAATACGCCTTAGAAGAGGATCAGAAGGTTCCGGCAAAGAACGTGTAAACTATAAAGAGGCTAGAACATACAGGCCGAGATTGGATAGCGCACCAACCGCTACAACAACGAAAAATCCTGTAAAACCATCTCTAGTTGAGACAGAAACAGCCAATAAGAAACAGGTGCGCTCACCATCAAAACTGGCCACTGAAAAGCCGGAAATAGTGGATGAAAAGCCTACAGACCAAACTGCGAAAGACAGGCAAAACAGAGGCCGATGCGATAATCGACATAGTAGAAGCAGACGACCCTCAGAATAATCCGCAAATAAGAGAAGATGAAGAGATTAGCCTCGGAACTGATAATGTTTTCACCAATGGGCCACCTGGACTGCAAGACAAAATTCAAGATTTCATTACCATCCTGGATGCTAACTCTTTCGATGCACGCATTGAGTCAGAAGATCAAAATGAAGAAACCATACATACTCCTCCACGCAAAAGTATGATCCCACGGGGAGGGCCTATAACACCATAAGAAATGAGAGAAATAGGAAGAAGCGTGATGACCTATGAGGACTGGATGAAAAAACATCATCAGAAAACTTAAACTCCGGAGATTGTGGAATTATCTCCAAGACCTAAGTCAACTCCCTGAGGATTTTCATAAGTCCTTACAAGAATCAACAAAGAAATTCAACAAAGCTCTACGGGAGATAAAGAGGTGACCTACAGCCGAACATCCAACCAAAAATTTCAAAATTATGCGTCGCCCTACCGTTGCCCGACCAGAGAGCTATCACGGTCGCCGAAGCGATCGCTAACAACTTTATAGCCATTTATGGATGCCCCAACGTCATGCTAACAGATCAGGATACTAATTTCCAAAGTAAAATATTGAATCATTGGGCGAGAATTTTTAAAATTAATCACGTAACAACCTCGGGATATCGACCAGAGTCAAATGGTTCTTTAGAGCGGCGTCATCATTCTCTAGTAAAATACTTGAAAGTTTTCTGCAAGGAATATAATGACTGGGATGCCCTATTGCCTTTTGCCACGTTCTCATATAATACAATGGTACATAGCGCTACGAAATACACACCTTACGAACTTGTATATGGTAGACGCGCCCGCATGCCGACGCCTCTGAGTGAGATGAAAGGCATTGAAACGTACAAAGACTATTTACTCCATTTTATTGGAAGATTGGAGGCAACTCAAATCAAAGCCGCGGAAAACCTTATAAACGCTAAGAACAAATCTAAAAACAATTATGACAAAAACGCGAAGTTTATAGAATTTAAAGCTGGCGATTTTGTCTATGGGCAAAAAGAACCACGAACGAACAAACTCGATGCTCATTACACGGGGCCCTGTGAGGTGATAGCCCTGACACCATTAGGAAACGTAGTAATAGAATTAGACAATGGATTAAGGCGCAAGAAACATCCAAACAAATTGAAAAAGTGTCATGAATAATTGTCATACTCTCTCAATTTGCACTATCCTAAACTCGCCTCATAATTACTAACACGGACAACTGAGCAAACAGTTCGACAACAAAATTATTTTTCTTCTCTGGTACCAACCAAAATGGAAGTCCTATTGATGTTATCCACCCTACCGGGAATGTTGAATCCCACCACCCAAGAATTCGGGATAACTCCACGTTGCGAGGTCCACCCACTAGAAAACAACCCGGGCATCTACTACGAATCCATGAAGCAAATCAGGATGTCAACAGCAACTTGGAAATTGACCGTCACTATCGATGTCCAAGGCATAGTAGAAGCACATCAGACCGACTGGAATAAGGTGAACCAGCTTCTAGGGGCCTGTACGAACCAAACCCAACAAAGCCTGTAAAAATGCCTTAAGGGTAACTAGAGTCAAAACCCTAGAAGAAGAAGCTGAGAAAACCCGGCAACATTCAAAAGTCTTCCTGAGAAACGATGAGGCGCGAAGAAGATATCGCAGGGCGCCCATACTCGGATTCATTTCGAGAATATTGGGACCAATAATAGGTACAACTGACTACGAGGAACATGAACACCTAGTCGAACAAGTTAAAAAGCTCTACGAAGACAAAGAACAACTAACTAAGGTGATGAATGAGAGCATCCATATGATCCAGTCAGAGATAGACCAAAATAGGCAATATCTCAACGCCACCAACACGAACATCGGAATTCTGCGTAAGGACGCAGTCATGCTATCAAACGGACTCCAGAGATCTTTGGACAGGCTAGAAAGACTTGAACCCATGATCCAGTTCACCCATGTAGGCTCCCTAGTAGTCGAGACGCGAACTCATTACGTTGACACCCTGAGGAAGACCACAAGGGTAATTGAAGATGCCAAGCATGGGGAAATCAGCGCAGATCTACTGTCACAGGAACAACTTGCACAAATGGCGAGACAATTAGAAATAAGGAACTTAGGAGCTGATCTACCAATCAACACGAATAGCCCAGGCCTTGGTCTACTCTCACGTATCAACAACATTCACCTGCTTCACTCAGAGGGAAAATTCATTGGCATCATCGTGATACCGCTAATGGAGAGAGGATCTCTAAAACTCTACCGAATGATCCCGTGCAAAACACGGCAGATGCTCCTCGGCAGTGTAACAGGATCAGCGTTCATTCAACCACAGACCAGATACATCGCTGTTGCTTTGGACAAGCAGCACTAGTTCCCAGCGACAGAACAGTACTTCCGGAAATGCGTACAAGGGGAGGCATGATATCTATGCCCAATGCACGCCATGCAAGACCAACGTGAGATGCCCACATGCGAAATAGGACTACTACTACACCCCCATTTGGAGGTAATGAAAACCTGCGACGTCAGTAGATAGACTATACCGGTTCTGGACATAGGGGTCTGAGGGGGGGGTGGGGATGGGCGTGGGCGGACGGGTGAGGTTGCGGGGGAGGGCAATGCTGGAATCTGCTAGGCCCTCGGTCGGTAATGGGGGAATCTTCTTTATCGGCCCCCACGGTGGTAATGTTCGAGGCTCCATTTGGCCCAGAATGCAGGGGGGG
>NW_011888024.1:30859-32731 GCF_000806365.1 Fopius arisanus
GCTTTCTGTGTGTGTGTGTGTGTATTTACCGATGAGCACGTATGCATCACATAAACATTGGTAGTGACCTCGCTGGGATCATGACATAGAGATGGAAAAGTTCATGTGGACAAGTGCAAGAGTCATTCACCTCATCAGCTGAGATCGAAGAAATTCAAAGTTGCGTGAATAATGATTTATTGGAACGTAGGTATAAAGAATTTCTCAGAAAAATTTGATCGTTACGAATGTGGGTGCTTTTCTAGGAATCAATAATGCTTTCCGAGAATAAAATTTCAGTTGTAACGAAATTTGGATAGACTGGTGGAGGGGATGAAGTGATATAAATCGCGAATTTTTAGGGAGAACTTTAGTTGTAATCATGGAGAATCTCTCACCAGAAGACATACGCTATTTGAATAGTACTCCACCGTACTGTCCCGACTTTGAGGATATAGTGGAGAAGCATTTTGGTGATGTTCCACCGGACAATATCTGGAGTGTCATCAGTGATGTGCAGTTTTTGGAGAAGAATTATGCTGCTGTGAGGAGGAAGAACGAGGAAGATGCTGCAGATGACTCACTCCTACCATTATCCATCCACATTACGAAAAAGCTGGCTGTTATTCTTAACTGCATTGAAAAATTGATAGTGAGAGTAGATGATGATTTTGTGCGAGATCGTTGGGTTAGTTCATGGAGCAGTGGATCCAAGCGAAAAAGGGGGCCAAATCTGTATGAGAAAAGTCCAGCAGCCCCCATGCTAGGCATTCTACATGAACTCAAACTCGGTGTAAACATAATGTTTGAATCATTGAAAACCGAGGCAGGCTCGGCTCTTGGTCATGATGTCGTTGATGAGAAATAAAAAGATTTTCTTTTCAAATAATTATTGTTTATTTATTCAGTTGAATGATTACATTTATTTTTTAAATAAGTTTCTTGACGCTGCCGGTGAGTAAGCTATATTCGATGATTCGATCGTGTAAGATCAAGCAGTAGGCTGCGGTGTTGGCATCGAAGATTTGCAATGATTCAAACTCCAGACGAATGTCCACAGGGCCGGTTTTCAAGAACTCGTTCTGTTTGGAGCAATCGATGACGATGAGGGGTGCTGTTTTCAAGTAGTCCGCTCTGCTGAATAGTGGTTCAGGCTCTTTATGGTAATAGGAGGCTTGGAAGCTGGTGTACATATCGTAGAGAAGAGCTGATTGGTTGTGATCAATGTCCAAATTCAGATTTCCATACGGATAATTTTGCGAATTCAAGAATAATTTGATTTCTCGAATATTACAATGATCGAATGCACTGACATCCTTCAAAACCTGATTTTTTCTAGCTACTTGAAAGCCGAGAATGACGTAACGCGGTTTCTCCAATTGCATTGAGCATTTCACAGTCCAGACATGCTCCGTTGTGCTCGGCAGCCGAGGATACTCGTACAATTCCCAAGAGCGAAAGCTAATCGGCACCACCGTGTCTTTTGGAATCTGATTGAGAAGCTGTACTTTTCGAGTGTCAGCAGGTTTAATGTAGCGTAGCATCCAATCGATCTTGGTGATTGTGATTTTGAAGTGCTCAGCTTGTGGTCCATCATTGGCATGGAATATAGCATTAAAGTCACTGTGTGAACGTGTTAGGATTAACTCATGCTTTGCATTCACAACAATTCTCTGATAATCTTCAGCGAATCCTAAAATCATGCTCAGAGGAATGGATACATCAAAATATCCTGCCTCAACAGTTATTTTCTTCTCGTTGTCAATTCTCCAGCCCGCATTTTCCATGAGATATTTCTGGCCAGGACTCTGAGAGATGTAATTTTTCATTAATGTTGTCAAGCCAACATTTTTACACCTATCAATTTCCACTGAATTTAATTCATAGCGTATT
>NW_011888024.1:33791-35148 GCF_000806365.1 Fopius arisanus
CTGGGTGGATTTCCGAATTGGGAAACAGCAATCGTCAGCGTCATCATAGTGTTCGGAAACATGGTCTCACCCTACCACGTTTCTTCCCACTATGTGATTGGTCTAACTCACCTTCGGAGCGGCCTGATTGGCCGTCGTCCGATGTCATACTCATCTTTCGCTCAGCTCTTTCAGCCGGCGTTAGATGTCGTTCATTTTCCCCAGTTATTTTTTTCTAGTGATCTTCACTAGTAACGAGAAAATCTCGTTACACATTATTCACAAGTTGTGTATTTGCAACAAGTGTATTATCGGCTTTAGTTAATCTACCACAAATGTGCAATGAACTCTTGCATGGCAGTACATAGAGATCCTGGTGTTGTACAGAAATACGGATTTCGTCATTGTTGTTGAAGGAAGATGATGCAAATGGTTGGTGCGAATGAATCTCATAATGAGTAATCGACTCATCAAAGATTATCCGCTTCTGAATGTTCAGGATCTCTTCCATGGCAGATGACAGTAACAACAGGCGATGAAGACACAGCAAACCCTCACTTTCCTCCTTTTCCGCGAATTCTTAGTCCCAGAGTACGCAGGAACTTGATGTTCTGCGATGTCAGCTTCGTGAGATGCACTCGACGACTGTTCGCTTGTCGGCATGAGTCCTCACTTTTATAACTGCGACCGACTTTCCTCCCCTCAAACACAATACCCATTATTCAATGAGCTCTTATATGAAGTCGTATTGTGATGACTTCGCTACGGAAAATCACAGGGCAATTGTCTTGATCGACAATTCTCAATTGCAGGTGGTCTATTGACCGCACCAGGATTGGCAAGTAAATGACCTGAGCAGGTGTTTCAATGATCTTATATCCAGGTGGAATGCTTGGGAAGAATTCGTGAATTGTATGCACACGTCGATTGTTAATGTAAGCTTCTGCAGTTAGATTATACTCAATACGTAGAGAGTTTACATGAATGATATTTGGAAGCGTGGCAGATTCGTAGAATGTTGAATCTGCTAGAACTTGTCCTTGAAAACCAAACAGTTGCCCAATGGAGTCCAACGGCCTGAAATTTATCACCACATCCTTGGGTAGTTCAATCACCGTCTTGAGCGTCTGATTATTTGCCCGTGAAGTGAAGGGAATTTCATACACTGATAATTGATCTTTCAAAAATTTTTCAATATCAGTAATTTCATAGCTTCCTGTTGGTACAGTCAATTTTATCACCAATCCATCTTTTTCAATGAAAAATTTATTACATCCTTCGTTGATATTAGGAATTGAATTGTAGGTGAGAAATTGAACGAGCCCCACACTATACAATTTCTCTGGTGATAATTCAATCGGCGGGAAATAGCGGGCCT
>NW_011888024.1:41593-42813 GCF_000806365.1 Fopius arisanus
TTCATGATTCTTCTTTTTATATGCAACCCAATGAGTGCCGTGACCATCTTTATCATCAAGACTCACTATAGCTGATTCACATTTCCAGGGTCCACCTCGAGGCAACGCAATTCTCAAATAAACTCCGCGAAAATGTGGAATTTTCATGATGCTGGCATACTTCATCAAATCACCATCAGTGAGAGCTCGGTGCGGTAGTTTTGCAAGTTTTTTGGATTCAAATGTAAACCCAGGCCAGACTTATAGGGTTTTCAGTATATTCCCTTGCCGAGAGCGATGGATTCCATGGTGCAGTTGAGACGTTTACTCTCGTCCAGTTCGGCTCTGGCATGTTTAGAAGTGTTGACAGCTTTGGCTATACCAGCAGCTCCACCCGCTAGGGCACCTGTCGCACTGAGTCCTGCCAATAATGGAATTGAAAATGCTGGTAAAATTCCCCCAATTTTCGATGGGATGGGGAGAATTCGAGGCGTCGGCTTTATTTTTTTCCTCCCTCCAACATTTTTAACTGCTTCACGTGCACGTTTAAGTGCGCTCATCACAGCATTGGGTCCAGGCTGCACGGAGCCATTGGCGGCTCGTATAATCTGTCGCAGTGGTATCTTTTTCTTCACACTTCCCCCTCTACGTTTCTTCCGACCACCACCCCCACCACCACCACCACCCCCACAGCCTGCAGTTTTTCTCTTTTTCTTCGCACCAGCACTAATGTTTAGCCCCATGCCGAATTGATGTTTCATCTTCATGAGATTACTCACACTCCAAGCAGCCGCCTTCTCACCAACACTAGCGTCTTTAGCAAAAGCCCTGTGCTGAGCTTTATCTTCCAGAATTTTATCAGCGGTGTGTCTAGCTGACAAATTTTCTCTATTTTTTGAATATGCTATATCGTGCTCTTTACACGCTTTATTCAATGAATTTATCCCAAGGTCACCGCGTGCTAATCGTCTAGCCAACTTGATACCCGGCCCACAATACTGGTAGCCCGGTATTCAATGGGTAACTTGTTGATGATACGTTGACAATTCCATTACCCTTCCGCGTTCTAAGACGTTTGCCCACCACCATGCTCTTGCGCAGACTGAAGTGCAAGTCTATAAATGTCATCTATTTATGGAGCTTGCTAGCAGTTGTCAAGATGGAGTTCAAGCAGCAAAGTTCGAAGCTGCCAGTGATGAATTTCGATAAGATAACAGAGAAAAAGAAAGATAAACAAAAGA
>NW_011888024.1:48708-51303 GCF_000806365.1 Fopius arisanus
AAAAGCTGATGGTCCATCTCTCCAGCGTACACGTCTGCAAGCGCTTCTTCTTCTCTGCTATGCGATGGCACCTGCACACGACCACCTCGATGTTGTCTATTTGTGAATCCCTCTTGATAACCCTGAATTCGAGCAATGGTAGAGAGAATTTTATTTTTCTCACCAACCGATAGTTGATTTCGTCGATTCAAAACTCGAGTATAAAATTTAATATAGTAAGCACATCAATCAATCCATTGTTGAATGTCTTGAAATTGTGCATTCTGATAGGCATGTTGGAAAATTTCAATTATTCTGGAACAGCGCACAATGCTGCTGCGTTGACATAAAACAACCCCTAGGAAAATCCAGGTCAATTTATATCATTGCTTATTAGAGTTTCAATGAGTCATAAACTTTCAGTTGGATCGATCCATTGCCATCTCTTCATCAAGTTCTCAGAAGTATGCAGACGGTTTCGTTTCAGCCAAAAATTTGACCGTTGGATCGATTTATTAACATTTCTTCATGGAGTTCTCCGAAGTATGGTGGCAGTTGAGTTTTTGAGAAGAATTAGTCTGTTAGGTGTAGATTGCCTAAATTTCTTGGAATTGTTTTTACGTTAATGTTCTAAGTGATTATTGCATACCCCCTCCACTTGCGAAGAGCCTATAAGTAGCTGGAGTAAAGCAACTGATTCATCATTCAATCTCAAGCCTATAAGTGCAGTCACACGAAATTTTTTCTAAGACGAAGTGAATCGAGGAGAGAACCAAATAAATCAAAATGGAGAAGCAAGCCCTGGATCTTGATGACATCAACGAAATTGCGACTCGACGAAATTTCCTGCCAACCAAACGTCGAACGGAGCTGTCACTCAACCAGAAGTATTTAGTCACCGATCTGAAGGTGATCTCAACTAAATTTGGTGCTAAAGTGGTTGTCGCTCTGAATGATGAGTGCATCGTGTATCTACCACCACGACTGTCCGAAATCTTCCAACAAGATCCATCCAAACTGGAGAAATACCGCGAGGCTGCTGCTGCCAAGCGTCTGCAAATCACCTTCCTGGAGGGAGAGTTCAATCCATGCCTTCTTAACAACGTGGAAAACCCATAAACGATACATTTTACTATAAAATAATCTGAAAATGGATTGTTATGAAATAAATGGGAAAAACTAACAATTGAGCATTTTTTTTTATTTTTACATTAAAAATTATCACACTAATTACAAATATAATAATAAAAAAACTTATCATACTAATCACAAAATATAATAAAAAAAAAACTTATTACTCAGATTGCACAAGAATAAGAAAAACTTATGAGTCTAATGAAAACAAAAAAGGTTCCCTGGAGATCTGCTTGCAACTGGAACATACGAAATAAATTTCATTAGTTTTGAAAAAAAAAAAAACATAATCAGAGAGAAATGAATTTTACCTACTTCACTTGCCACAGTGCTGCTGCGCGTCAAGTATCATCATGGCGGCCGACGCGATACCCTGCGCGTGGGGTAGCATCTCCAGGGCCTTAATCTCACGGACCACCAGGAGCAGGAAGTTGAGAAACTTCCTCATCTCCTGGTGCAGCTGCGATTCCTGTTAATAGAAAAATTAATAATATATATGTATTAAGTCCAGAAGAAGGAGCACGAAATTATAATTGATGGTTAGTATTTTACCTTGTTGGCGAAAAAATTCTGGTCCAGGTACGCCATGAATTTAATAATAAAATCCATGGGTACCTGGAGACGTTCCACCAGGCCCCAGTACCTGGTGAGGTCCTCCCCAACCCTCTCAACCTCCCCCAACTACCACTCCTCCATTCTCTAAAAGTTGCCTCCAAAAGTTGCCTGTCTCACTCTGGGTGTTTGGCGCGTAAACTGTAAATGTTTACATCTGGTGGATGGTGAAGAATGGAGCATTGACAGAGATTTCAAGTGGAGAAAATATTCTTTATTCAATACATATATATGCGTAGATATTTTTACGGAATAAAATTACAGAGTTTTCAAAACATAGATTATTACAATAATATTTTCCAATTTTTTTTTTTTAGTTGAACATTGAAATTTTATTAATTTAAAAAAATAATAGATCGCAAGGAATAAAATTTTTCATTATTTAATTGTCAGATTGTAGAAGACACGTTTCCAAAATAATTCTCCCTCGGAAATTACAACTGAAACAGACAAAAAATGAAAGAAATTAATAATTGAGTTAGCAGATTGATAAGATGGTAGAATTTTGTTATTAAGTTACCTCTGGATAGATTTTAATATTGGTTGACAATCGCTTGGGATGTGTAAATGATCCCATTGGTCGAAAGTAAATATTTCCATGAAGACAGAAGATCAGCTTGGCTCGAACATCTCCCATTGTCACAAAAGTTCCACCAACTTTATAATGGCCATGAATGATTTGTCTCAGCTTTTTCTTCATAGCCCTTTCCGGCATCACACCTTCCCATTCTTCGGGTATGAAAATTCGAACAGGTTCCACCTCATCTGCTGGTGGGCAAACAACTTCCCCCACTCGAACAAATGGTTCTGTCTCATCCGCTGAATTAGGTGGTGCAGCCCCAACATTCGCTAGAATCACTGGTGCTACCT
>NW_011888024.1:51423-72648 GCF_000806365.1 Fopius arisanus
GAGAGTCTACAAGTCCTTTCTCCTCGGGTGCTGGGCTCTCTGGAGACTCTGGATCTGGGCTTGCTGGAGAGTCTACAAGTCCTTTCTCCTCGGGTACTGGGCTCTCTGGAGACTCGAAGTCCGGGCTTGCTGGAGAGTCTCCAATCCCCTTCTCCACAGCCGCTGGGCTCTCTGGAGACTTGAAGTCCGGGTTTGCTGGAGAGTCTACAATGCTCTTCTCCACAGCCGCTGGAGTCTCCGGCGAATCATCCACGTTTTCACTGAAATCAGGTGAGATGGTGTCGGTATCTAATGGGGTAGAAGCATCCCAAGCATCATCATCATCATCATCTCTGTCAGTAAAGTTTCCAATCTCTGATTCTCCATCTGACGAGCTGATCGACTCAATTGCATCCCATTGCAAATCTCGCTTCATTCTCACCGAAGTTTGCAACTTTTGAATAAATTGACGAATTGTGATCACTTCACAAGTTGAAATTCTATTGCTTGTTGGTTGGTCAGCATCAACAGACATCACAAAGGCAGAGCACTTTAACACTCACGTCACAGAATCAAATGAGCTCTGTAATGGGAAGGATATTGCTTATAAGCTATAAAGATCTCATTTACCTAGCGAGAGATCCCCCTACAATCACATTTTTTTTCTCATCATGCAGCTGGAGAACTTGGAATCTATAAAAATGTCAGCACCCATCCATCGTAATGATTATTGTATCAATATTAAGAATACGTGATCGGATCGGCACAGTTCAATTGAAAACATGTTTACCAAGAAATCCAACGGAAAAACAATTCGTAAAATTTGCAACGGGTTTTGCTTTCTCGGTATCGCGAGGCCATAGAGTCGGATAGGTATTTTTTAAACTAACATTATGAAAACGTGTGCAAATTAGTGCTACCCCACTCCCTCCAACATTCTGGAGATGTGCACACCATCCATCCAAGCTATTCAGTGGTAATTGATTGTCAGAGGATTGAGCAACATTCACAGTTACTTTTACAACATGGCAGTTGTCATTGATATTGAAGGTTTCAAAAATTTTGGCAACGAATTTGTTGTAAAAGAATTTGCAATTTCCGCGCTAGAACTTGATGGTGATGGAAAGTTCGTGCATATGGCAGTTTTAGTGGATCCACCACATAAATGGGATGAATTGCTTCCCAAGTACAAAGAAGTGAATCAGTGGCTGTCACGTCACTACCATGGGATACATTGGAACACTCCTGGAGATATCAAATACGAGACATTGAGTGAATATGTGAATAATATTCTGATAAATGTTTCACACATTTACGTCCAAGGTACAGAGAAGAAGAACTGGCTACAGCAAATTCTCAAGAATGAAGTACCAATTGAGGATTTCAATGACTTTGGCAGCCCTGATATGGCCAAACATCGCCAAGCTACGTTATTGCCGCACGCATTGGTCTTTAATATCACCCTCATCACTCAATCGAATCCCCCCACCAATAGCAAAGTGCCCTCTGTGTCTGTATCACCGCTGATAATATATACTCGAAGTTATAATACCACTGTCATCGAATGAAAATCGAATATAGATGTGCTAGCGTATAATTTCTTTGACACCTATACACCTTCTCCTGCTCCTCCCAATAAGATCAACATTTCGGTGCACATATAAACATCTTATGGAAATCTCATCAGTTGGTTCTTGAATATCATGCATATGGGATATCATAATCAGTCTTCTTGCATAGTCACAAGTCATTGATTGTTTAAAAAATAAAATTCTTCAAAAATGTCAAACGATAATCTATTCGAGATGTGGGTCGAGTATTACCCATCATTCGAGGCTGCTGCTGCACAAGACAATGGAGAAACATACAAGCGTCTTCTGGAGAATGTCATCATACCGTTGCAATGGTTCATCCAACTACCTGTGCCATCGCTGATTACCCATGTCAATGGAGCTATTCAACAATTCAATGGTCTCACAAAAGTTTATCTCTCACTGGTTGGGGTTCGCACAATCCTTGTGAAAACCGACGATTTTTATATATTTATGCAAGGACCTGTGGCTGAAGTAAGTGAGTGTGGAACATCTCCCGATTGCAGTTCATGTGAGGGTGGGACTTCCCCTGAATGTGATTCACACAATGAGGAGGGAGATAGTCCGGATATTGAGACGCTGGAGGAAATGGAGGCTGTGGCAATTGATGTCCGCAGCTCATTTTTTAATAGTATATAATAAGCAATGAAAAAATCGGATGAGGGTGGGGAGAGAGATAGCCAGTGAAGAAAGACACGAGCCCAGAGGACGGGATACTGCAAACCTCCACTCTGAACGTCAGAGTAGTTGGACTGATAGAAATTAATCAATCAACAGCATGGCATTCATCATTGATTTGCAAGGATTCCAAAAACGAGGAGAATTTATCATAAAAGAATTGAGTGCAGTGGCAGTGCAACAGTCGCCAGATATTGAAGAATCTCCCCCCATCAACATCCTCTTTCAACCACCATGTGCCTGGAGTGATCTTGAGATGCAGGATATTATAACCAACAGGTGGCTAACTCGTAATCATCATGGAATACAATGGAGTGTTGGTGGTTGTGATTATAGTAACATTGTAGTAACAAAGTTTTTCACAGTTTTCTACTGAATAGTCGAAAAATTTATGTGAAAGGCTTAGAGAAACAGCACTATGTGGAACAACTGCTTGGCGATTCCTACCGAGTTGTAAATTTAGAAGATTACAGTTGTCCAAAGATCGACAATTGTTTCTTCAAATAAACTACCCATCCGCACACTCATCGACACATTAAGACAGCGCAGGAGTTAGTTTGCTGCGCTTTGGTGAATGTGCACCGCTTGAAACAATGGTTCCAGCCCACTCATCAAAAATTCCACAATAGTGAAAAAGATTTCAATGAACTTTTTGATTGAAAAATCAGACATTTTTAATTCACTTATTATCTCAAAATCGTTCTTTTGTTTTGACTTGCAAAAATGTAAAAATATATTTACATATTCTAAAAACTATTCTCATGTTCATTTTCACAAACCTTACATTTCCATTCAATATAGAAAAAATTCCCTGTTTCCAATTATTATTATTATTATTATTATACTTCTTATGTTGTATGATATCATTTTTTCGATCCATGGAATAGGCATTCACTCCACTTCGAAACCATTCATCCAAGCGGCTGAGTGTTTTGTTTATACGGCGCGTACGTGCTCGCCGGTAAACAGACACGGCCACGTGAGCGGTGGACCAGTTCGCGCTCCAATCTCAATGAGAGAGAGAGAGAGAAGTATCGAGTTTAAGACTAGTGAAGATTATTGAAAAACTAAATTGATTCGTGTCTGTTTTCTTATCATTAATTGTTATCCAATTAGATAAAGTAATTGATGTTCCATGTAAATTGGAAACATTCAGTCCAAAAGTGCACAATTAATTTCTGTTTTGTTCAATGTCATGAGCATTCAATGTAAAAACCCAAAAAGAAAGATGATTGCAAATTATTAAACTTGTGTTATGTTGCATGGTATCGTCTTTTGAAGACTATGGTGGAATATTCATTCTACGTCGAAAACGATTCACTGCGCATCCAAGAGGTGGAGTGTTTTGTTTATACGGCGCGAACGTGCTCACCGGTAAACACACGCGGCCACGTGAGCGGTGGACCAGTTCGCGCTTCAATCTCAATGAGAGAGAGAGAGAAGTATGGAGTTTAAAATCATTCCTCAGATTTAATAAGAAAAAAAATTAATCTTTCTCATTATTAGTTTCTACTACTCATGATGATTTTGAAGACGAAATTTCAAAATCATGAATTATTTTGTTGTAATTATGATAATTGAGGTGGAATCAAAGAAGAAAAAAAAATGCACCGCCAACAGAACGTCTGAAAATTGGAACAACTACGATTGTCAGCTATGACTTATTAGATATTAGACATCAGAAATGAGATATTAGGCATCAAATGCTAGATATTAGATATCAGATATCATATGGCGGATATTCAACGTCAGATATCACATGGTGCATATCCCCCCCCCCGCATTCTGGGCCAAATGGAGCCTCGAACATTACCACCGTGGGGGCCGATAAAGACGATTCCCCCATTACCGACCGAGGGCCTAGCAGATTCCAGCATTGGCCTCCCCCGCAACCTCACCCGCCCCTCAGATCGCTATGTCCGGAACCGGTATAGTCTATCTACTGACGTCACACACACGGCTATCCTCCACAGCGGAATCAACATCAGTGAACGTAGTATGCCAAGACTTGGAGAGTTTCACTGTCAAGATATCAAATACAGGAATGCTAAATCTACGGGGAAGCTGTGAGGCACACACGGATTATAAAAGTGACTCCATCCATATAGGAATGACCCGCATAATCGGATCCACGACAACGATAATCACCATCGTAATAATCATCCTCATGTGCAAAACGGGAGCATGTAGCGCAGCCACGAAAAACTGCTGCCAAAAAGAGCCAGAGAGAACCTTCCTTCCACAGCCAGTAGTCACAGCGCCACGGCTAAGATATGAGCATGAAGAACAACGAGTAGAAGTGATACACCTACGATCACAATTACCTCCGCCAGCGATACCACAACCATCAGTCGTGGTCAAAGGAAACGTAAATCAGGGATTTCACCTCCCGCTACCATACTAAAAATAAACGCAAGTAAGAAAAACTGTTACTGGGATGGCGGAAGACCGAAATGAGGAAAAATTTATAGAAAAAGAAAAAAAAAACCCTCTCATAACCCTTGTGATCCACCAGCCCTTACTGAAAGCTAACATAATTTAACGCAGAAATTAAATTTAACGGATTTAAAAGCTCGAAATCAGTACCTATATTATTTAAAAAAAAAAGGGGGACAAGAATCAAAAAGATAAAATCGGTAAAAGTCACTAAATGACTATGTACCAAAAATTGCTCAAGTACCTTTAAAATTTATTCAAAGTTGCAACAGAAATTGAAATAACTGACAAAACTACAAAAAAAAACAAGGATGCACAATTACTCATTTATGGATAAACATATGTATTGTAACGTGGTATTTTGTTTTCGACCGTTCGTCGGTTTTAGAGACGTCTAGACGAGAAGTCATTATCATGCGAGGCAAGAATCTGATTTGGTTATTTTCTTTTTGATATTATTTGATTTTATTCATTTGAAATGTATCGAGCCTCTTCCTACCGCTCATCTTGGGACACCTTGGATTCGTCGTGGACGTTGGAGACTTTGACTGGATCCTCGTCAGCTGTGGAGAATCGAGAGGAGGAAGGGCTATATTCAAGCTTTGCGCGCTTTTTGGGAGCTTTCCAAAGAGAACGTGCGGTGGCGCCAGCGTCCGGAGCCGTAATTCTAGTTGGCTTCAAATTAGCAAATAGGCCAAATTTTCTCTTGTGTTGGGAAATTACTTAGTTCATTGTTGGGCCGAGTTTTATTGTCCAAAAATATTTATTTAAAACTGGCACCAAGCGTCCTGAGATCATTTTTATTTTTGTATGGGCTCATGGTTAATGATTACAACATTAACGCGATTAGCTGCGTGAATGGGCAGCCAATAGGGAAATTATTGGCCAATGACGAGCCAATCACATGTTACGATGCCTTCGTCACCTGTTGAGTGTAATGGTCCGCCATGATCGGCACTTCTCGTTTGGGCGCTGGACAAGTGACAACATATTTTAGTAGTTGCATATTTTTCCATCTTTTGTGGAAAGTTATCTGAGGGTAAGAGACCACTGAGGATCCATGGAAGCTTGGAGAGATTTCTGACTTTGCTGGGACCTATTAATTGGAGTCTGGTGAGCGGTGGATCAAATTGATTTTGAGCAATTGTGATTAGAATCATTTTTAATTTTTCTTTATTAATTGACGGACACTTTGTCCAAGGCAATTTGACGCCATTATAGAGTTCAGGTCTCTAGAGTGATAACGACTCGTTCGGTAGAATCATAGAAAATTCTTAAATTCCGTAATGCGTCTTCTTCCTTTTATCGCGAATTTTTCTCTGTGACTTCTAGAATATCGTGGTTAAAACTATTTTGTATTGTAACGACTCTTGCCTCTCGCTCTCCTGAAATAATTTTTGGAATTTAACTTTATCTCAGTTGTGTCTTATTTTGATAGAAAGTATTGATTTTATTTTGTTTTGCGAACACTGATTTCTCGAGGTCATTGTTATAATCCTCGAGATTTCAACGTGTTATTTGTCGTGGCCTGTGAAGCCAAAAATCATTTGATTGAGAATCTAAATGATTCGATTTATTTTGTGAAATTATTGTAAGTGGAATTGTAGCGTCGACAGACGTGTCGACGCTCGAGATTTGTGTTTTGCCGGTAACCCGTTCGGTTACTCTCGGCGTTTGTTTACGTCTTCTCGAGGCAGTTCCCCTTTCGATTGCTTTACTCTCGTTTTTGATTGTATTGGTGGACACGACCGTTCCTCGGGTTAATAGTAGATTCCGTTATCATATGAAATTTTGAGTTAGTATTATTAGCTATTTTACCGACTCTTCATTAGTTGTTTTTCTGACTGCTTATTTTTAATTTATTTTGACTTCATTAATTTGGAATTATTTCGACATTTTTTATCGAGGCTAGTAGTTTTACAGTTCGACTCATTGTTAGGGAATCTGTTTATGAATCATTTATTTGCATCTTGTAAATTATTGATTACTTTTTGTTACTGAGGACGGCATGACATTATGAGTTGAAAATAAGTCGGGGTTTTTCTTCGGGTATTTTATTTTGTGTTTGATAATTTTTGAATATCATTAAAGTACTAAATTATTACCCGCAATTTCGGAATTTTTTTGAATTTAGTTAACCCACCCACATCAGAATTAAGGACAGTAATTGGAACCCAGCCGCCTCCGCGGGTGTTATATTGACTAGTTGGCAACTGTCCTTTCTGTTGTAAACCTTTTTGAAATTTTTGGCCGTTTTATTGAAAACGTCCTGGCGCCTAACATTTTATCGTTTGAGGTTGGTCTTCGAGGGCTGCGTATATTTCTCTCGTCTTCCGCAGAGAGCGAAAATACGTCACAGTATATACGGAGACTGCACCTCACACCACCCTCCATCCGCACGTACTACTGGCCCCCACGGCAAGGTAAACGATCACCTGCAAAGGCAATGATCTAAAAAAAAAATAAATATATTGCGACGTAATTTTGGGAGGTTCACGGAACCCTCCATCCATCAGCCGGCTCTCTGGCACCAAAACTCCAACAGAAAATCAGAAATGAAACAAATTGTTGGGCGTCAGGTCAATTTTAAAACGGAATGAACGCCGTATCAAAATCCTTCTCCGCTCTCAGCCTCAATTGCTCCAGTAGCTCGACACGTAGAGATTTAGAAAATCCGAAGCGGAAAGGGGATGCAACTGGGATTCTTAATAAAATAAATAGAATAAATAATTGTCGGGGAGAACAATATTTAATTAAAGAAAATCAGTCTCAATACAAAAAAAATAAGTAGAAATCCTTTTAAATCGATTACGTGTTACTGCGCACACTATACTATTTTTAATTAGTCACTGTCGTCAAATTATCACTAAATCAAGATTTTCTGAAGTCTAATAAATAAAAATAAATAAGTTACGAAACTCGATTGTTAGCAGTCGGAGAAGTCACAAATTTTATCAGAAATACTTTACAAGAAATTGTCACATTAATTCAATGACTCGAAACAGTAACGCGAAAAATCGATAAATTTACGTGACCTCGAACACTCAAAAATACACGAATAAATACAAGACTGGAGACAAATACTCCAAAAGTCACGAGACCTTCAGACTAAGTAAGTTAAAATAAATCCAATGGCGAGGTTCTTATAAATTTCACGCCACGAATTTATCTAACAAAAGTCACGAAACTAACCAAAAATCATAAATAACAAAATTAAAAAATAAAATCAATCTGAATAATTGAGTTGAACCAGAGAGAGGGAGAGAGCCAAAAATAATCACTGATTAAAGTGGTGAGAGATTCCCTGATAGAAACGATTCTCGTATAGTCCTGCAGGACTCGGATGTCCGAGACATCAAAAATGAATCGACGATCGAATCTCTGCACACTAACAAAATATTTTCAATAAAAGAACGGCCACCACGCCCACCCAAATCTCTTAATGATTCTCCAAAATGTTGAGAATCCACAAAAACGTCGGAAGTGCGTCCTTTAACGTAAATTAGCGTCCTTCATCAGTCAAAACTGTCACAGATCCGCTCCAGATAACCACCAAACGGGAAGCGAATATTGAGACACACGTGAATCGCCAACAAGTAGGTAACGCGATGAATTAGATAATTGGGGGGGATGACATCGTCATCATCCACCAATCCCAATCAAATGGCCATGCGCGACAGATAATAATTTTCACTGATAATAATCATGCATGCGCTACAAATTTTTGGCGATGCTTGATATCAATTTCCTTAATTATTATAAATGATAATATATCCTCAGCGCTGCCTAATAAAATCTAAAACAATTTTAGCGTTACAAACTACCTCCAGAGAATAGTAACTCTCCTCTAATAATTGTTATCCTATTTTTCATAAATTGCCAATCAGCTCAGCCTCGTACTCAGCAAACTGCGTCACTTCCGTCGTAATTCATATCTGGATTGTGGCTCCATTGTCGTCCACATAAAAAATCCAGTTATCATCAGACATTCGGAGTCCGATGACATCTCTCGGCGTCCAGGGATGCTTGGCGATGTCCTCGGATTGAAACGCGGTGGCGCGTAATTTTGTTTTAAAAATAAGCCAAAATAAAATCAATTACATACTCTCCACTGTTCCCAGAATTCTCACCAGTGAAGGTGACTTCCCGTCTGGTGGAAGTCTCAAAAATCGCGAAACGGTCGAGAACCAGTAACTGGTAAAAATACCACGTTACAATATATATACATAGAGAAACACATAAATGCGTAAAAGGTTGCGTAATAATGAAAAAAGGAAAGAATAATTATAAGAATAATAATTATATAAGAAAAACGACAGTCTAGTAGCGACTAACGGATTACCTACAGTCTAGTACTAACTGACACGCAAAGCCTCCGCCCAAGCCAAGCGTGGCGCGGTGAAGAGGGAAACCCTCCACCACGCAGACAACTAAGTAATAACTAATTAAATAATATCTATATGTATATATATACATCTATATATATATATATATACAGGGTGCCCGAGATAAAATTGTACACCCAAATAACTATTGAATGTGGGTAGTAATCGAAAAATCTTTCAAATAGAAGTTGTAGGGCTCCAAGTGGGAAAAATAATGAGATATATTTTGAGCATTTAAGTCTTTATGTTTTTATGCTACAAGCATAAGTTCATTTTTTTCATATGGGATCAAAAATTTTCTTCTAACAAAAGTTGTTGTACTCGATGAGATGAATCTAATGATGTCACGCATAATATGATTTTTATGCTTTCTGAGCGCAAACATACTAAAAATGGAACTTGTCAACGATATTCCAAATTCAGACACGATAAACAGAAAGTGGCCTTTAAATAAGAACCAGTAAAAACCAACGTGTAAATACCAGAGCTATCTGGTGTACCTTAGTGTTTATTGTTTCTTAGTTAGTACGAATCAGGTCATTATTGAGTTCAGATCATTTTTGAGTGATCCTACTAGGCTTGCCAACGCTTCAGATCATTTTTGAGTTATCCTACTAGGCTTGCCAAGGCTCTGAATAACGCAGATTCGAACTGGGTGCCTTGATCCGTTGTGATGGTGAGTGGTGTGCCATACTGGGCAATCCAGTGTGTGTAGAAGGCGGTGCACACCGTATCTGCGGTCATGTCCTGCAGAGGGATAGCTACTGGCCACCCGAAAAATCGATCGATGATCGTGAGACAGTATCTGAGGCGGTTGATGGTTGAGAGCTCTATGAGGTCCAGGTGCACGTGATTGACGCGTGCGTCAGGTACGACAATGTGTTTTGGAATCAGACAATTGTGACGCTGGATCTTGGAGAGCTGACAGGCGATACAGGTGCGAGGCCAGTCTCGGGCATCCTTCTGCATACCTGGCCATACGTATTTTTGCTTCAGAGTGCGTGCTGTGGCTCGTCCACTGGAATGAGAGAGTCCATGGACAGTGTCGAAGGCAACTCGGCGGAGTGTGGGTGGAATGTAGGGTCTTACCACTCCTGAAGTGACGTCGCAGAATATTGGGTGTTGGTTGTCGATGGTGAGACGCTGCAGCTTGAGAGAGGTGTTGTCATTCTCGATTAATTGCTGGAGCTCCTCGTCGCCCTGCTGTTCCTCCGAGATTCTTTCAGCACCGAGGGCTGTGGGCATGCTGATCGCACTGATTCTGGACAATGCGTCCGCCACGACGTTCTCATCACCTTTCAGATAGATAATCTCTGTCGTGAATTGTGATATGAAGTCAAGTCGATGCAGTTGTCTGGGCGATGCTTTGCTGGCTTTCTGTTGGAAGGCAAAGGTCAGAGGTTTGTGGTCTGTCATGATGATGAAGTACCGTGCTTCTAAGATGTGACAGAATAGTTTGATTAGTGCGAATATTGGCAGTAATTCTCTGTCGTATGTGCTATATTTTCTCTCAGTTGGGCGCAGTTTTCTGGAGAAGAACCCGACAGGTTCCCAGCGGTTGTCCTCTAGCTGTTCCAGAGCTGCGCCTATTGCTGTGTCAGAAGCATCAGTCGTGAATGCGAGTGACGCTGTTGGTGAGAGAAATGCTGTCTGTGCTACTGCGGCGATGCTTCTTGTGCATTGGTTGAAAGATTCCTCAGTCTCAGGTGTCCAGGGAACTTTTCTTTTGTGTCTCTTTTTGGAGTTCTTCAGGAACTCATTGAGGGGTGTCTGAAGTTGAGCTGCGTGAGGGATACTTTTTCTGTAGTGGTTGATAATTCCCAGAAATCGATGAAGGTCTGAGATGGTCTCTGGCTTGGGAAACGATACAATGGCTTCTATGCGAGATGCTGGAGGTTTGTAGCCGCTCTCGTTTATCGTGTAGCCGAGATACGTCACTTCCTTTTTGCCGAAATGACATTTTGATGGGTTTAGCGAGAGTTTGTGCTGCTGCAGAATGTTGAAAACCCGTTCTAGGTGCTGCAGATGCTCATCATGGGAGGTGGATGCGACAATGAGATCGTCCACGAAGCAGCCCACAAATTCCAGTTCGCGGAGAATCGTGTCCATGTGGCGTTGGAAGGTTTGAGTGGCGTTTCTGAGTCCAGGGGGCATTCCCAGGAACTCAAATAGTCCATATGGTGTGGTGACGGCAGTCTTTTCGATGTCCTCCTGGGCCATGGGAATTTGGTGGTAGACCCGGACCAAATCAATGATGGAGAAAATTTTCTTGCCATGCAGGCGTTGGAAGATGTTCTCTGGAAGTGGCACTGGGTATCGATCCGGGATGGTCTGTACGTTTAGACGCCTGAAATCTCCGGTGGTCCGCCAGCCTCCCAGTTTCTTGGGTACCATATGAATGGGACTGGCCCAGTGGCTGCTTGAAGGTCTAATGACACCTAGCTCCAGGAGCAGGTTGATATCCTCTTTTGCTGCCTTCAGCTTGTCCCCGGCTAGTCTGCGTACTCTGTCCACCACTGGTGCTCCTGTTGTAAGGATGTGGTGTGACACATTGGTGGAGTCTTGTGCGATGGGCACGATGCTAGGTCTGGTGATGTCGATGTGTTTGAGGAGTAGCTCTGTGTAGTTGCTCTCGAGTGTAGCGTTGGGTGCTTTCTGCAGTGCTACTGTGGAGATGCCAAACTCTGAGGTTTGAAGAAGCCTTCCTGTGGTTGTCAGCGACGTGAGAGGATCTATGAGCCGGTGTTTTTTGAGATCAATGATCAGTCCGAAATGCGCGATGAGGTCAGCCCCAATGATTGCTGATTGGACATCAGCTATCATGAAAGGCCATGTTAAGGCACGACGGAGACTAAGGTTTAGGGTGATCGGCTGTGTTCCATAGGTGTTGATGATCGTGGAATTTGCTGCGTAGAGCTTGAAATCTGTTGTGACTAGTTTCCGCTTGACGGCGGCTCGTGGAAGTACAGAGTTCACAGAACCGGAGTCAACTAGGAAGCGAAGGTTGGTTGTCTTATCGTGGATGTGTAGGCGGTACTCCTTGGTTGGTGGAGTGGCTAAGGTGCTGTCGCCCACCGCCGTAACTGACGACAGCTGTCTCAGTTTCCCAGGGCCGGTCTGAATGTGGCAGACTGTTTGCAGGGTTGCAAACATCTTCTAGCTTTTTTTCTGGCGTTGCCGTTGCTGCTGTTTTTGGCTGCCAGATCCTGGTAGGCCATAGTTAAGGTCTCAAGTGTTTGCTCGATGACACTTAGTCTGTGCTCGAGCGCCAGATTGTGGTCAGACTTTGGGGGTGATCCAGGCCATGATGACCTGTTGGCGTGACCAGCTGCCATGACCTGGGCGTTGACATCACTGGCTGTTGGGTTATGTTGCGTGGCCATGACGTGAGAGCTCGTGTGGTTCTCCATGGCGCTATCAGCTGCCTCGGCCAGTTGGTCAAGGGTGCTGTTGTTCTGAACAGCCCTGAGGATTCTGCATACCAGATCAGGCAATAGCGCCAGCCATTTGCTACGGAGAAGCTCTTCGGAGGCTCTGTTCCCAGCGAGGGTTCTCATTTCCCTGAGTAGTTGGCTGGGTTTACGGTTTCCTGGGTCTAGCTCTGTCAATAATTTGTACAGCTGGCGACCAACAGAGTCTGTGAATCGTTTGATGAGACAAGTTTTCAGAAAAAGATACTTATCTTTGGGTGGTGGTGCCCTGAGGATGTCGGACACCTCCTTCAAGACCTCAGGTTTTAGCGCAGCGATGACTGTCTCCTATCTCGAGGTATCGCTCCGGATACCACGTGTGCCGAACGGCGTTTCGACCTGGAAGAACCATATCTCTGGTTCGTTTACCCAGAACTCAAGGAGCCTCAGTTGACTGATTGCCATGGCTTCGAATTGAGGGTTGTAGTTACTGTCCTGGGCTGATGACCAAGCTCCTCCCTGCCGCTGGTTTCCCTGTTAGAGCTGCTCGCCAGACAGTCCTGGGTTGTGTGGAGGCGGTGGTGCAGAATCACACACCTGTTGCTGTAGCATTTGCTGCGGGCTCTCTCCAGGGGTGGTGTGGGAGGGTGAATGCTCGAGAGGCACTGGAGTGGTTGGTCTCGATCGTTGTGGTGACACGTGGAAGAGTTTAGGGGTTAGGCCAGGCTGTGCTGCAATCCGTGTGGGTCACGTCGTGGTCACCATTTCAGCTACTTTGGTCTAACGTCTCTAGGCTATTCGAATTTCCACTATTTCACCAAATATATCTCTTTATTCAATGTATTAGTAATAGTTAACAATATAATGCAAAAACAGTAGTTGTAAGGTAGGTCGCCAGACGTGTGGAGTTATTCCTTACGAGGTACTAGAATGATGCGTACTAATAATGGTACTAGATGCGTGGTACTGGCGCACCATTTTCTGCGCTGGAACTAGACTCGGACGGAGTCGCCACAGAGATGTCACACGGGTGATAAAACAGAACAACCCCAGCCTAAATTTTCAAAAATTCATAAATATTAACGACCGAGGACCGCGGAACGCAATCACTCGGCCGTTAGGGGGTGTGATATCCATAAATTAAGTAAAAATCTCGGGGCACCTTCAACGATTTGAAAAAATTTAGCAACGCATTGGATTTCGCAATTGTCTTTCGACAATTCCGAAATCACTCTAAATAACTCGGACTACTTAAAGTCCGAGAAAATACAACACAAAAGTAGACCACCAATCAGCGAAAATTCGACCGTGTGACAAAATATCACACCTCGAATTTTCGCCATCAACCACTTCCACTCCAACCAGCTAACGCCCCAAATTCAAACAATAAAAATCGAATTACGAATGATTAATCTCTAGTCGCGGAAAATTTGTGGAACCATACGGTTGACTTTCTTAGAGTATCAAAATTCGAGTCATATTAATCGTTAAAGTCGGACTAGCGCCACGGCACCGATAATAACAGTATCTGTTTGAATTACGGCGGTTAGCTAAATCATCTTCCCAGTAACATCGATATTTTTCGGGAAATTGATCGTTGCCTGAGATCCGCTAGATTTTTTACTTTTAAGGTAGCTCCACAGTCTCATACAATTTAAAGATTTTTAAAAATGACAAAGAATTGACAGAAACGTATATTAGGTTTTTTAATTGCAATTTTTTGCTCGATTTAATGACCGTTTTAGTTTTTCAAAAAATCAATTTTGAAAAATCAAAATTTAACCCAGCGTCTTATGGAAAAATCGCTAATTTTGTCGTCAATAAAGATTAAAATCTGAATTTGTCACTAAAAAGATGGAAAAAATAATAAAAAATATTGATAATCATTTCATGAGGATTCACAGTTTTGTTTCGTTGATATTAACAATAATCAGTAGAAATTGACGAGAACCGAAACTGAAAATCGATGTGGCAGCGTCGCATCGATCAGCTGTCGTTTAGCGGTAAATTAGAGAGATTTCAAATTCTGGGTGTTTGATGGTGCACGGAAAATTCATTAACAAGTGATCAATATTCAAGGTTCCATTTATTTAAAAAACAATTTGATAAACATTTGTTGAATAGAAAATAATAATAAAGTATTTTTAGTATGAATTTGAACAATATCCATATAAAATCTGTGGATAAATTACACATGATATCTTTTTTTCATATGATGAAAATGACTTATGTCTTTGGTTGAGTTTTAAGCGACTCTTGAACTCCAAGGATAATTTGATTAATAATCTTCTTCGTGTTCGTTACTCTGGGATGACCTCCCACGTCTTCTTGCAGTAACATTTGCAGACCTATACTTTTTCTCTCTCGATATGCAAATTGCAAATCACTTAGTGAGAGACCTGCTTTAGCAATTTTAAGCATCATGCTTTTGGTCACGTTGTTCTGCAAACATTCCAAGGATTTTTTCCTAGCTGGCATCCTCATTTCGAATAGCACCGAGCTAACAGTCTTAGCATGACTTCTGAAGTCTTCTTTGAGGATTGGAATTTTATTAATGATTTTTTGGAGGACTGTCACATCATTTAAAGCATTATGGGCTCCCTCATCAGACTCAGCGCCTAAGAAATCGCGAGCAAGATCACCTTGATTGAATTTTAGCTTATCTTTTTTGCGTTGAGGCAACATTTTCTGAAGGACCTGATAAGTGTCGACAAAACCATGCACAACTTCGTTAAACTCATCCCATAGATCAACTGCTCTAATGTCCCTAATTAAAAGAGGAACGTCGAATCGAAATCCATTATGAGCTACGAGGATTATAGGCTTTCCCAATCGTCGCAAAAACTCTATCACAGCCAAGAGTGCTGCACACAGAGATATTGTTTCTACAGGATTTTCATTGTAATACATACAACCTTCATTAATTGATAAATTTGTGATCTTAGTGACGTTTGGTGGAATCCCATTTTTTGGCATTATGAAAGCTTGAATCTCAGTGTCATTGACTTTGGCAGCTATCTGACAAATTTCATCCGTTTTAATGTTTCGTCCTGTCGTCTCTAAATCAAAATAAACAAATTCGGGATCATCTAGTATTGTTTTCCTTGCAATTGACTCATCGATAAAATTCCCAACACGGTCCATGGCACATGCTGTAGAGCAGGGATGGGCAACCTCTGCTCTGAGAGCAAGTCGTGCTCCCGACCTCTATTAGTACATAACAAAGGGTAGACGAAAGCTTATTGTGTCGGGTGATGGGCCTTTATGACCCAAGTCGTAAAGGGCCTTCTCCTCGGCTGAAATCAACCAAAGTGGGGGTAACACGTAAGAACAGGAGTAGAGGAGAAATATCGCGGAAGAAAAGGAAAAGCGGGGAAATAAGTCAAAAATGGAAAATGTAGAATTTTCTTCACGATGACATTTTTATTAATTCTGAAAGCAGACGTTACAAATGAAATGTAAAGACCGACTGTGTAATTTCAAAGGCAAGGAATAAATTCCACAAGGTTCTTTGAAGAAAATTTTTTAAAAATATTATTTTTAAAAAATATTCCTTTTTTATATTCAGAATCAACATCAGCCAGTCAAAACTGCAATGTTTGGGATTTTTTCCTAGACATATTTTTCGGTAAGGTCGATATTGGACCAAAAATTTAAAAAGCAAGCTGAAAGATGTCATTTATTCGGAAAGTTGAATTTGAAGAGTACTTTCATATTTATTTCAATGACCAATAGTTATCTTCATATTCAGAAAAGTTTTTGTCCATGTGTGGATATTTAACTTTCTCTTTATATTAATCACGGCGGCCATTTTCCCCATTTTACCATTTGGCAGAGACGTCATGGGACGCTCCCCAATACGGTGACTGTGAGGCCCCCACTACTGTCCCTACTATGATCGTACTAGGACCCTTATAATTGGCATGGTTATAAACTTCATTGGATTTCTAACTCGAGTTTATGACTCTGCTCCGAGCTACCTGAAGGTTGCCCATCCCTGCTGTAGAGTATGTTACTCCCTCTTTTCTCGTCAAGTTTTTATTATTCTTCGTTCTCCTCTGTTTCAACTCTCTTCTCCTCCTCTTATAAGCTGGCGCCTTCATCCTATTTGCTTGCTTCTCGCGCTTGATATCTTTGATGGCTCGGAATTTATTTGTGATTTTCCCTGGGGAAACTTGACATTTCAAATTTACATCCGTTATGTAGCTACTCCCTTCATTTTTCTGCAAAATTGGTGCATCTACACGAAAATTGTATCCCTCAGAGTCACCATAATGATGACTTTTTGGAGCTGTACTACAGATTATAGCATTTCGATTTTCGTTAATTTGGGTTGATCCACAGGGTGCTAATTTATCTGCGTTTTTCCAGAATTTATCGAAAATGTCATCCAAAGTTTTTTTTAGGGAATCACCAACAAGAGCTGTACCACCTGGTAAATATTTGTGGACATAGTTGTTAGGGTCATCCTTCCATTTGCACTAATCTCTACAGTTCTCATGCTCGTCAAATGCATGGGGAACAATATTTTTTATACTTCTTTCAGTACCTGACACATTAACCTTATTTTTCTTCAACGCACATCCGAAAGCAAACTTCAAGTGATCAATGACCTGTCTGTTTACTTTATTTTTCCACAAAGCATTATTTAATTGTTTTGTAGCATGATTCAGATCAGACCATTTAGCAACAGGATGTTTGCACTCTCGACGAATTGCAGCAATCGTTGAGCTATCGTCATCGCCGATCAATGTACCAAGAATGACATTTTCTTCTTCAAATTGTTTATTCTTCGTTAGTATTTCTACTGCGATGCTAGCCTCCATTGCTTTCGCACTCCCATCCCGATTGCGTTGGCAGTTGTGATCCTCTGGAGCATATCCTAGCTTACAAAATCTACACGCTTTATTCCTCGTGCCACGAGCAACTACTTTACCTGTTGCCACCCCCACAGCCGTTGCAATACCTATTTAAAAAAAAAGAAATGGTGGAAATAGGCTGGTGTGAGGAGAAGGCTAATAATAGATTTTTTCGCAACAATTCGTTGTAATAAATGTTAATCCGTCCAATTATTTTTTTTTTACAATTTTTGTAGTATCGTTGAGTGAGGATGATACTATTAATTCACTTTTTTTTTTACATAATTCGATTATTATCATACGGAGATTGAATTTACCTGAGAGACTATCATACTTAAATGCTGAACCACGCTTAGGCCAGGCACCATCCAGACCGACTTTAATTGGCACTGGCATCCCTGGCTCCCATTGTGAAGACCCGTCAAGTATGCTTTATTCGATGGAAATCTCGAAATTCAATATAAACAAACGGAAATAAGTCTGCAAATGAGAATTACGGGTTTTCGAGAGTCAGTTTCTTCTCCTCTTGTATAACTTTTAAACAACTGTCGTCCGCCAATTCCTTGAGAGCTCGACCTACAATCCTTTCGTGATTTTTCATTGTACATGAATGCACTGGTGGGATGTCACAGGCTGTCAACACTGTGTTGAATTGCTCCCCCCCAAATCCACCATCCATCATACCTGTTAGTTGCGAGTGGGGAAAAATAGTGGAACAATTAATATATTTCAGATGTTTAAAACTGATCAAACTTGGCTTACCTGCTGCTGCCCTGATATTGATTGAATATCGAGGTCGTTTTGAAGGTGTTGGAGCCATATTCGCCTTATTAGAGCTCTCCACCAATATAATTTGCTCACATTCGGAGCAACAAATTTTAAAAACACTTGCCAATCCCATCCGAGACTCGCTAATCACATGAAATTTCACGCCAATTATGGCGAGTCGGCCATTTTTGTTCCACTAGCACGCCACTCTACGTGGCTGACGGAAATAGCGTCACCACCGGAACTCATTCGTACACAATGGTTGCCTAATTGGGATACCTTATTAGGATTAGAGGATTATCGTGACCCTTGTTATAAGCTGGCTTCCGACTACCTAAAGGTTGCCGGGCCCTGGTATAGAAGATTTATACCAGAGTGTACGACCATTGCAGCCGCTGACGTGTCCGCCGAACTCAACACTTGCCTGCCCAGTCTTCGCGGTGCCTTTTCCCTTGCAAACAGGTGCGAGGAGTTCAGGTCTAGGGGCCGTCCTCACGGATGATCAGAATGAGAACAAGAAAAAGTAGTAGCGTACGTCCCCTAAAAAGCTCTGAAACGAGGTCTACGGTATCTTAGCAGGAATGCTTAATTGTGGTATGGGCAATTATAATTATACGAGGTTATTAGAAAATGTGTGGTAGAGCAAGTGTGAAGGGTGAGGGTGAGTGTGGATCCCGCCCGACCCGGTGAAACCTGAAGCAGGAAATAAAGATGGGAAACTATAAATCACGCGGAGTTGAGTAGATCCCTGGACCCCACCCTCTCTCCAAAACCTACATCCTGAGCAGCACGGGCATATAACCCCATCCTAGCCTCGCGTCCCCGGGGGGAACAGTTAGCGGATCTGGAGGATAAAAACACGGTACATGGGGGTAAGTAGGGAGCATCAAGGGGCCAGTTGGCGAATCTGGCATACGGCAAAAGCGCAGCAGACAAGGGTTTCTCCGAGCCGCAGGTTGAAAGCCCGGTCTCGTCCAGGGGTGACCTGGGTGAACAAAGTCACCTGGCGCCTGACGAATATTTAAATCAAGAAAGCAGTTAGGGGAGCCTAGGGCTAGGGTGGTACGGGTGCGGATTGGGATCGCCAGTGGGATAGCCGCACACGAGGAAAAGCGTTACAAAGTGCTGCAACGAGCAAGGATTGGGCAGATGGGACCTTGAGCAATCAAAAAGGTTATTATGGGCAAGTTTACGAAAAGTAAATGAGGAATCCAGTACATCCTGGTTATCAAAGACTTCTTTATGAAATGGATAGCAGTATGTCAGTTGGGAAAAGCGACCGGCATGACAATCCAAAAGGCTCTGGAGAAGGACATCGTCTATCGATAGGGGAATCGACTCATATAGAATCAAATTCCTCCATGGGAATCGCTGGCGGATTATGCAACCGAGATCGTGATCAAGATCTTTAAGGAATTGGCTACTTCAACCGATATGAAGCACCGCACGACATCACTGTATCATCTGCAGACGAACCCCAGAAAGGGTGTTAATCGCTCGTAGGAAGTCACGGTTCCAGTGTTTGTCGAAGCAGACTACGAGAACTAGGACAGCCCCTTGGATAAAATGCGACTTGCATATAATACAGGCTATCATAGCTCACTGAAGGCTACTCCGGCTTTCGTCAATCTCGGAAGAGAGCTCAAGTCAGACAATTCACTGTGACGACGAAAAGAACGTGACGTCGAGGTCGAAGCAACTCCGACCGATGTTTGGGTTGAACAGATCGAGCGCCATGACACGCTTCGTCTGGCCATTGGCCATGCATTGGCGGAGGCTGGTAATTGCCTGGTGCAAGCCTATAACCTTTACCGGAGACAAGGTGAGTACGATGTCGACGGACTTGTCTTGGCTCGCAACCACATGCTGTCCAGGACTGCAAAGCAACCTGCAGCCTCCTTAAACAAACCATTCAATGAGCCATTCCTAGCGACGCGGAAACACTCGAGAAACGTATAGCAGGTTTCTAATTTGTTTGGTCCGAGTACCAGAAACGTCTCTATAGTGAACCTCAAGCCCAATAAAGACACCCGGGAGGACCTGGAAGATCTTTACCCCTCTGCCAAACAGTCTGCAGAGGCAAATCGAGAACTCAGGAGGAAGCAATAACCCCGAAGATTCCGGGTCGAAATATTCTCCAGGAACGCAAGTATGGAACGAGATTTTTCTAGTGACGCATCTGAATCCCACTTGAATAGAAAAGAACCATGTTGTAGGAACAGCAGAGAAAGAAGAAAAAGACCTCGGATATGCTGCATGTACGACTTTCCTTCGACAAGGGCATAGAGATTGCCCTGGGAACCACAGCTCTAAAACGTCTATCAACCTACGAACGTACAGCCAGGTGAGAGAACCGACGCGGTGACTTAGACATGGACGGCCTCAACGGCAGGTTCCCCGATATCGTCAAAAGAGAAGGCAGGCCAATAACGGTACATCTGCACCGAGTGCCTCCCCGCATTGGTTACACGGGTTGGCCAGGACCATGACATCGCCAGCTCCTATACCCAACGAAAGTTATCAGATTGCTGCCAAGAGTTGGCACAAATTCACGAGATGATTTCTTGATGTTCCAACGCGCGACATCTCTAGCTTCAGAGGTTCCACTCCATTTGACATGCGAGTTTTCTAATGAACAATAGTTACCCATTGCGAAAAAAAGCTGCAATTTATAGGTCAGGGAGGTAAAAAAATGTGTAATCACGCTACTTTTGAGATTACAAGAACTTTAATTAGATAAAGGTCGACGTGCGATTGTCCCGTTTTCTTCTTAAAAACTGCTTTCGCACCTGAAAAACAGGAGAGTGACACCACAGAGTATGACTGAGCTCATCCTCTTTGTTCAGCTCAGTGATTTTCTACACCAGGCATGGGCAAAGTGCGCTCAATCGGCTCACCGAGCTCCCAACCCCAATTAGGCCAATGACCATAAAATAACGGGTCCTATTGGACCGTGCAGGTAGTTGGAGGGGCGAGACCACGATGCTTGGGTCAGAGTGGGGGTACCGTTACGTCAGTCAACGCGCAAAAATTTGAATTTTTGAAGGAAAAATATGAATATTTTCCTTGCTGTATTTTGCATTCTTAAAAAATATCAATTAATCATTTTTCCCTCTAT
>NW_011888024.1:73803-76590 GCF_000806365.1 Fopius arisanus
CATAAAATTCCCTCCTAGCTTTCCACATTCAGTCTGTTCTTTTGGAGTGAGAGATACACAAGTGTATTTAACTACCAAGTGCCAGTGCAGATTATTCCGATATCTTTTTTCTTCAAAATTTATCTAGGATCTCTTTTAATTTTCAATTTTGTCTGTGAGTTGTGATGGAGTCTCAAGGTAAAAAATTAAAAAAGTTTCATTCTAATGGTGAGTGGGAGATATCTTTTGCATGTTGTGAAATAAGGGGTAAAGTAGTGTGCATGTTATGTGAAACAACGTTCACGTGCCCAAAATCGTTCAATATCGGGAGGCACTACAAGAATAATCACGCTCAATTTGACATTGATTTTCCTCTTTCTTCGGAAGCTCGTGGCAACGAAATTCGTATCATGAAAGCAAAGCAGTTATCATCGTCAGATGCAACTGTTTTGTGTATTAACGATTCAGTAATAAATTCCGCAAATGTAATGCCTCCCCAAATTGAACGATCAAGCCCAGTGTCGAAGTCCCGTAAATACAGTTTTAATTTGAGGTGGGAAAATTTATTTGCATGCTCTAAAATTGGAGAAAAAGCCTTCTACTTATTATGCGACTTCGAATTCGCAAGCATGAAATCGTTTAACGTGGAGCGACATTTCAACACCCGTCATGGTAGTTTTAACACAGAATTTCCTCCCGATTCGGATGCGCGATTGAATAAAATCCGTGTTTTAAAAGAAAAAAAAAATCAGATCAGTAAAGACCACCCAACCATTTTACATAATGCACAGACCGCGAATCTAATGTCCTTTCAAACGGCATATCAAATGGCTAGAAACATATCATACTTAGGCGCCGGCGAAAAATATAAAGAGCTTTTCGTGACCCATATAAGTACACTCTTTCGGGGCACTGAGCTTTATGAACGAATGACGACATTTGCTCGTAAATTACCGGTTTCGCGACGTACACTCACGCGGAGATTAGAATTAATTAGCAACGATCTACGAGCTCAGTTGCGAACAGATTTCTCACGTTGTGATTATTTTTCTTTTCAGTTAGACGAATCAACGGATAGATCAGATCACGCCCAAGTCGCAGTTTTCGTTAGATTAATTTTCCCAGATTTTTCCGTCAAAGAAGAATTATTTACCATGTTTTCCTTGCAAACCACAACAAAGGGCGACGACATTTTTGCAGACTCGAAAAACGATTTTAGTGCTTCAAAAGTGCCCCTCGATAAGTTAGTTAGTATCACCACGGATGGGGCGGCTAACATGACCGGGCACGTGAAAGGGTTTATTGCGAGATGCAAAGATGATTCCGATTTTCCCAAATTCAGCCACTTCCATTGCCTTCTTCACCAATTAGCATTATGTGTAAAGAAAATTTCCCTTGACGTAATTTCATTAGTTGTTAACATTAGTTAGTTAACAGTAGTTAGTTAACATTAATTAATTCCATAATCGGGAAACCGCTACAGCACCGTTTGTATAATCTTTTCAAAGAACAGAATTATTTAGAATCGCGCGATTTATTGTATCACACAGAAGTGAGGTGGCTGAGCAAGGGCGCTATGCTCGAAAGGTTTCGGGAAAATCTGGAAGATATCGTAGCTTTTTTCGAATCCCGCAATGAAAAACATGGTGAATTGTACGATATTGCATAGCTTTCAATGCTTGCATTTACCGCTGACTTGACGGAAAATATGAATTTTTACAACAAGCATGCAAGGCTCTAATATATTTTTTTGGGAGTACCTAAAAGTTCTTGGAAATTTCAAGTTTTTCCTGTCCCCCACAATTGCTGAACTTGGAAAAATTCTATCCCTTTTGTTTTCTCACGACTACAGAGTCTTGCTGATAAGCATGAAGATTTTAAACTGGGTTTTGCTAATTTTTCTGTATGTACTGAACAGATTTTAGATAACATTAATTCTAGATTTCAAGATATAGTTGAAACGGGCCAGATAATCGAATTTTTACGTTCTCCCGAAAAGTCTTACCTAGACATCCGCCGAATTATCTCATTAATTAATAAAAATTCCCGTCCGGTAAACCAAGTTCAGATTTATCACGAGATAATTAATTTGCAACGCGACGAAGAGCTTTTGCGACTAACTTCAAATAGCATTTGGCAACGAATTTCCGAAACAAACGCGTATCCGAATCTATTACTTGTTTATAAAAGAATTGTCTGTTTGTTCGGTACTTCATATTTATGTGCGTCTGCATTTTCACATATGAATCAAATTAAATCATGAAATCGCACAATTTTATCGGACTCTACTCTCAAAGATTCAATATTAATTGCAATAAGTAATTATTCACCGGATTTAGAAAAATTATCAGCTGCCATAGAGTTCCACTTTTCACATTAATAATTTTTTATGCAATGGCGAATGATGCATGGCTTATTAATAATCGAGGCATGGGGTTTCTATGTTGCTGTGCATGCAATTTTCTTATTTTCCTAATATTTTCCACTATTCCTTCCCATTTCTTAATCTCCTTTCCTCCCAACACTGAGAGAAGACAATGGTTGAGAAAATGATAAAAGATCTAATCGTTAACGATCAAGGAGTTTGCGGCTAGAATTTTTTCATATTATGACACCATTTTTTTCTTTAAGTGTTTTCCTGACGGAATACGACTACCACCTTCCCGTGGTTTCCGTTGAGCAGCTATGAAAAGTGCTGGCAGTAATAAGTGGACAGTATTGGGGAATTTCCCACGCTCCCTCCCCCCTTTTTTCCAGGAAATGGACGTGCACGTGCAGGTATATCCCCCCTCCATCCCCCCCAGGCGG
>NW_011888025.1:0-2569 GCF_000806365.1 Fopius arisanus
TACGACACAGATTCAGTAATTTACGTAAGCGATGGAAAAAATGAATTACCGCTAGGGAACTTTCTAGGGGATCTGACCGATGAAGTAGAGGGCTACGGGGAAGGGAGTTTCATTTCAACTTTTGTCTCAGGAGGGCCTAAATTTTATACTTATCGCATAAAAAAACGTGATGGGAGTATTGCCGAAGTCAGTAAGATAAAAGGGGTTAGTCTGAACTATGAAACGCGTAAACAGATACATTATGACTCTATTCGAGCCCTCGTTGTCGATAAAGCAGAGCCTTACCAGATCAACTACAAAGGAATACGGCGCACGATGTATCATGACGTCATCACGAAAGCGGAAAGTAAGATAATACGGGCAACAGGCCCAAAACGACGTCACTTCACACGCAGCGAAAACTGTACGATGTATTTTTTTTAATAAAATTTTTTTTTTTATTTAAAACCTTAGCCTATAAATACATTTGTTTTTTTTTTAAAACACTTTTCTAAAACTAGAGGGCAGGGGTAAATATGGGAGTGAGAGAGAGAGAAAGAGAGAGCGAGATTTTTTTTTACACTTTTTTTTTTCAACATTTTTTTTTTCTATCTTTTTCTATTTTTTTTCAAACTTTTTTTAAACTTTTTTTTTTAACATTTTTTTTAAAACTTTTTTTTTTTAACTTTTTTTAAATTAAGGGGTGAGGTGCAAAAAGAAGTGTGTTTTTTATTTTATTATTTTTTTTAAATTCAAAACCGTAAGTATAAAAATACATTAAAAACTTAAATCTAGAATACATTTTTTTTTTTCTTAATTAATAAAAAATATTCCTAAAAATATAAATCTAAATCTAAAATACATTTAAAACTTAATACTAGTATTTTTTTTCACAATTTTTGTTTTTAACATTTTTTTTTTAACATATTTTTTTTACATTTTTTTTTTTAATACATTTTTTTTATATAAATTTTTTTCTGAGGCCTAGACCCATTCTTCCAGGTCCCAGTTTTCGGGCTCGTCGGAGCGGAGAGGGGCGTCACCGAAGAGGATCTTCAGGTCCCAAAGATCCTCGATCTCGTAGAGGGCCCCCCACTCCTGCTCTTGGGCCGCAAACTCCCGGGCCTCGGTCCTCAGGGCGCGAACCCAGCGGGCTCTGGGGGTCTCCGCTCCCACTCCTCCCTGCCACTGGTCACCTCTCTGAACCAAAAAAAAAACACAACAAATTAATAAAAAATTAGAGAGAGAGAGAGAGAGAGAAAGAGAGAGAGAGAAAAAAAAAGAAAGGTGAAAAAAACTTACCAGGAAAGCCTGGTGCTCCTCTTGATCCAACCACCCCTCCACCTGGGCGTGGAGGTCGCGGATGCCGAAAATGTTTTCGGCATCCCAGGACTCGGTTTCGCTGTCCTCCCAGCGAAACCAGAGGTTAGCCTCCCTCCTGCGGGTCCTCTCACGCCTGACGGCAACCATCTGAAAAACAAAAAAATAAATTAATACAGAAAAACACGACAAACAACAACGACTACAAAAAAAAACACAAAAAAACGCACTATAAAAAGCAAAAAAAAAAAAAAAACAACGAGAAAAGAAAACACCGATAAAAAAAAACGACTACAAAAAAACACGAAAAAAAACACCGAAAAAAACGCCTACAAAACAAAAAATAACTAAAAAAAAAGCGGAAAAAAAGCACCGAAAAAACGACTACAAAAAACACGAAAAAAAACACCGAAAAAAACGCCTACAAAAAAAAAATTACTAAAAAAAAAACGCGAAAAAAACACGAAAAAAAACACCGAAAAAAACGACTACAAAAAAACACCGAAAAAACCACGAGAAAGAAATGCACTATAAAAACACAAAAAAATCACTTTAAAAAAAAACACGAAAAAAAAGCACCGAAAAAACGAGAACTACTATAAAAAAACACGAGAAAAGACCACTATTTAAAAAAGAAAAAGACGGTTTAAAAATTTATAAAAAGGAAAAAACGCGACAAAAAAAAACGAAAAAAAAACACGAGAAAAGACCACTATTTAAAAAAGAAAAAGACGGTTTAAAAATTTATAAAAAAAAGAAAAAACGCGACGAAAAACGAACCCCGAAAAAAACGACTACAAAAAAAACACGACAACAAAAAACGCATTATAAAAAAAAAAACAAAACAACGAAAAAAAAAGCAGCGAAAAAAAAACCACTTTCGAAAAAAAAACCGCGGAAAAAAAACGCCGAAAAAAACACGTCAGAAAAAAAAAACGCAAAAAAAACACCGAAAAAACACGACAAAGAACAACGACTACAAAAAAAAAACACGACAAAAAAAACGCAATATAAAAAACAAAAAAAAAACAACGAAAAAAAAAAGCACCGACAAAAACGTGAAAAAACACTACAACAAACACTAAAAACATCCACTTACCAACGAGATAAAAACCACTGCGATCACGGTCATTTTGAATTTTTTTTTTTTTTAAATACGAGGACACAAACACTGAAACACTGTGGAAAATTTGGAAGTGACTGTGGGGAAATTCTCGCAGCTTATATACTCGCCAGCTTTCCCCACTCGTCCACACCTAGATAGCAAAAA
>NW_011888025.1:5794-37556 GCF_000806365.1 Fopius arisanus
GGATGTCTATTGTATTTATGTAATCTTTAAGGAAAAACCAGGGATCACGCTTAGACCGGAAGTCTATTGACCAAAATTACGCAACATTTAAGGAAATTATAACAAAGGCGCGCGCATCCGCAATTTAAAGTCAAATTCCTTTGTCAAGGCACAAAGGGGGTGAACGTGTCCAGACGCACATCCACGCAATACCCCCTGGGGGGGCACACCTGCACCTGCACGTCCATTTCCTGGAAAAAAGGGGCGAGGGGGCGTGGGAAATTCCTCAATACTGGCCACTTACTACTGTAACCCACTGGTTAAAAATGTAGAGTTAAACCCTCGTGATGCATTCTTTGGCGGTCGTACAGAAAATTATGTCACGCTTTACGATACCGGAAACAACGAAAAGATCAAATATCTCGATGTTACATCATTGTACCCGTTCGTGAATAAAACTGGTACATACCCGATAGGACACCCCAAAGTTTACGTAGATGATGAGTGTGTAGCAATAACAGGCACTAATAACAATCTCGATAATGTGGAGGGCCTTGTAAAATGCAATATTACTGCACCAGTCAATTTATACCTCCCTGTGCATCCATATCGTGCTCATGGGCGTTTAATGTTCCCGTTATGGCGCTCATGTTGTGGAACATTGAATCAAGATACTTGTGATCATCGATCCGACGAAGATCGGGAATTTACAGGTACATGGGTTGTGGATGAATTGCGGAAGGCCGTTGAAAAGGGTTATCGAGTAGTAAAAATATTTGAAATTTATCAATACGAGATCGTTCAGTACAATCGTCAGAATAATATAGATGGAGTATTCAATAAATATGTGGATACGTTCTTAGAAGAAAAGCAGGAGGCCTCCGATTATCCTCAGGGGTGTTTCACCGATGAAGATAAAAATGCCTACATACAAGTATATTTTGCTCGAGAAACACAAGATAGAGCGTAACCCAGGGTATAGAGCTTTAGCAAAGATGATTCTCAATGCGTTCTGGGGAAAATTTGGGCAACGAGAGAACTTACCACAAACGGAAATCGTTGTATCAAGACAAAGATTGTTGGAAATAATCAATAGCCCTGAATTAGTAATTACAGGATTGCTCCCTGTGAACGAAAAAATGATGTATGTAACTTTATATATGAAAATGAGTCACTTCTACCGACACCTAAATCGAACGTTGTTATTGCGGCTTACACAACAGCGCAGGCCCGCCCCAAATTGTACAGCTATCGAGAAAGACTTCAAGAGAGAGTTCTATATTGTGATACAGATTCCATAATATTTGTATCAACAGACGGTCAATGGGAACCAGAATGCGGTAAATTCCTCGGGGATTTTACGAATGAGTTGGAAGATTATGGTGAGGGTAGTTATATCAAGTCTTTTGTATCGGGCGGTCCCAAATTCTATGCTTATCTAGTCGAAACAAGTAATAACGAGACAAAAGAAGTTTGTAAAGTTAAAGGTATTGTATTAAATTTTAAGAATAGCCAACATATTAATTATCAGGCAGTCAGAGAAATGGTGACGCGTGACACGGAGGGTCCAATAGTTTTGTCATACGACGCAATCAGACGTACAGCATTTCACCAGGTAGTAACAATGAAAGAAGTACAAATGACTTCTGTTTGTAGCACTAAAAGACAATGTAGAAATGTATATAGCACCGCACCCTACGGATATGTCTCCAATGAATGACTAATAAACGATATGTGATAGTTCGTAAAAATATTAAAACGAATTGTCAGCGTTTTTACCCAAAGCCCTACCAATGGTATCCCCATTCTTTCATCACGTCTCAGTCTTGGTTATATTTGGACCGGAGCAACACGTCGGTATGGATATTGTTGTGGATATACAAAGTTATAAAGGACTACATAACGGTTTCATCGCAAAGGAAATCGCAGTAGTTGCACTTAAAGGTGAATTTTCACTCCATTGGCTTCTAAAACCAGGTAAAAACGGAAAATACCGTACAAATAGAGAAAGGAGTATGAATGGGTAACCACACATCATCACGGTATCGGCTGGTGCATCGGAAGCATTCCATTCAACGAGCTAGTTCAAAATCATCTACGCAGTGTAGTGGGCCGTGCAGACCGGATATTTGTACGGGGCTCATGCAAAGCAGATTTCATCAGAAAACACACAGCAAAAGAAGCTGTAGATCTCACAGAAGAAGGTGACGATTGCCCACCGTTTCGTAAGATGGATAAACCGTCAATTGTGTGTGGTTACCATGCGGCATCGAATGGAAAAAACAGCACCGACCACGTATATCGTGCGCTATCCCAGGTTCATCCGCTTCGTGATTGGATAAACAAAAATTCTTCTGTAGACGCGTGGTTATTATGATAAAGAATACAGAAATTTCTCACAGGAAAACCTTCTCTACAGTATTTTCCCGTTATTTATTGTTCATTATCTATACTATAATGTATAAAACCTGATACCCACAGACCTTCACCATCAGTCACGATCATGGATACACGCTGGAAACATCCGTGGACATCTATAATAAGTGGACCCACCGGTTGTGGGGAAACCGTGTTTCTGAAAACATTTATGCAATACCTCTATTCTATGGCCGACACAAAATTTTCAAGAATTCTCCTATATTATGCGGAATGGCAGCCCACATATACACAATACCCAAACGCTAATTTAATAGAATTCCGTGAAGGATTACCACAAAGCCAAGATTATAGTTCTGATTCACTCCCAAAGTTGATTATCATTGACGATTTGATGCGCGAATCATCGAATCATACCATTACCGATCTTTTCACTAAAGGTAGCTATCATAAAAATCTGAGCGTGATTTTCATAACCCAGAATATATTTCATCAGGGTCGTGGGCAGAGAGATATTTCTCTACATTCGAACTACATAGTACTTTTTAAGAACCCCCGGGATCGCGCGCAAATTCAACACCTCGCGCGGCAAGTTTATTCTGATAATCCCAAGTTTTTACAAGAAGCTTACCTAGACGCCACCTCTCGGCCACATGGCTATATACTATTGGACCTGAAACAATCCACCCCAGCAGATTATCGAGTACGCAGTTCTATCTTCCCAAACGACACAAAACAGTTCGTGTACGTACCACGGAAAGGTATAAATCAAAAGTAATAATCAATACACGGATCAGTATTTCTTGTACCATGGCTGCACGAGGTACACCTAGTAAAAAATTGACGGTTATCCTTCAGGCCCTTTGTCATTTGAATAAAGAACAGCGACAGGCGTTACTTAGAAAAGCTGATACGGGGCTAATACGGTGTATGTGTGAGTGCGCATTGAACATTTTACGAGGTAATATACCAATTCGTAAATCTCAGAAAGATAAATTAAAACCGTATAAAAAAGTACTTCGTGATTTCGCGGTTGGTACGAAGTGTCTATTAAGTGTAACGTGACATTTTCGTATGGGGGTTGAAAATGGCCGTCACCTTCGCCCTTCTTCTCCAAAGCCTAACCAAACCTGCTAAAATTAAATCAAATGGGCGCCAGGTCATTTTTAGCCGGAATTACCAAACCGGAAAATCACTAAAACTAGCTTAACGAATTTCGATTGTCTCTATTGACCCTCGCAAACTAAAAAGAAAACATTTTTCCAAAAGGGAACAGAAAGGGAAAATCAGGCTCCGCAGAAAGGTAACGGTCCTGGTTCGCTCAGTGTGCGGGTGATGGAGAGAAGGGTGGATCTTGGGTGGAAACGGGGTATTTTGGGCATGCCTAATCATAGGTTAAATCACCATGTAAATCAAATAAAAAGAAAGATAAATAAAGTCTCCAAAAAAATGTAATTTATTCAACTAATATTTTAAGTTAATTCCAAAAACATGCGACTAGAAAAATTAATTATTAAAGCTATTATGCGTAGCCCCTCCTTGTTACCATCGAAATTTTTCCTGTACAAATTATCGCTCAGCGAATAATACCTTATTCCTAATTTTAGCGCGCCGGGAAATCAGTGATTTCCCGGAATTCCTGGGCAATCCTCATTTACCTCAGCATTATCAACCTGACATGCCGGGAAAATTTTAACTACTCAAAAAAAAGGAAAAAGAGAAAAAAAAAGCAACAAAAAAAAGTGTCGACTCCTCGATCTCGAACCCACTCTGCTCAGATCTGAAGAGAGTGAGAGAGAGGGAAAGCCATTGGCCAGCGCTGGCCGTGGAAAATTCGCCCACGTGAAAATCGCTCTTGCAACTTAAAATTTTGGTAGATTTCTGGAAAACTGCCCACTGGCGTGGCCAGGGGAGCACCTAGTATTTTGGGGAATCATTAGCGAGGGAGAAACTCCCTCGAAAGCCACTTAAAATGGAAGATGAAATTTAGCCAAAACCGGGGTCCCTATTTTCGCTCAAAACCAACACTTAACGAGGGAAATTCCCTCGAAATCACCCACCAACATGATCAGGGGAGCCGCTAGTATTTTGGGGATTCATCAGCAGAGGGAAAAACCCTCCGAAAACAATCCAAAAATGGATGGAAAAGAAATCAACCGAAGCCGGGCGTCCGGCTCGGACAAGGCCACGACAGGTCGTGGAAATAACCACAATAACGGTGGAATAATCGCCCAAAAACAATAATTATGAATGCCAACTCACCTTTGGGGGTTTCCTTCACTTCCTTGGTGCTTTCCTCACCATAATCCTCACTTTTCCCACGTAATTCCTCACTAATTCTTTTTGTTCCACACGTGTTGTCTGACTCGCCATGAACAACTGACTTGGAGAGGTCAGTGCAACAGGTGGGCCTCGCACAGCCGAAAATCAGGCGCTCCCTGATTGGCTGGCGTTAGTTGCTAGTTGCGGCACGGCGCCTCTAGCGACAATTCAAATTTGAATTGCTAGTCTAATTCCCTAACTCTTGTTATTTTCTTCTTTAATATCCTAACATATTTTCTCTTCTCATTTCATGGGCGATCGGGGCCTTATTAATCACTTTTCCCAGGGAGCATGAATACTAAAAATCTTTCTTTCGTTACCCATAAGTCTAAAATTTAGTATTTCCTACTAATCTCGAAAATCATTAAAAATTCAATTTAATCACTAACCCTAAGCAACCTGGCAATCCGGGGCGAATAAGGGTTGCACTTATTCCCCCCGACCTTCCACCGAAAAACAGAAACGTAAATGTAGTCCTAATCTCATGCCCCCACTAATCGGAACGCCAATTATCCATTGAACTTGTGATTTTTTTTGTATTTATTTAAAGTACCGGACGGCTCTATTTTTGGCCCTTCTTCTCGGTATTTTAGGCCCTTCCCCCTAGCCCTAGACCCTAATTTCCTAGTCTAACTAAACCAGGGGCTCGGTGCCCCTGGACGCGATGATCCCCGTAAATTTTGTGGATGGTATTGGGGGGGTTTCGTCATCCATAACGGACATCCCCACATGTCCGTTACACAAGAAAGAAGAAGATCATCGTTCAAAGAGGAGGGTTCCTACCTCTGCTTCTAGCACCTATACTCGGTGTTTTGGTTTCTAATCTCATCAGTAAATAGTAAGAGCAAGACAATCAAAGAGATGGAAATGGATCTTGGTTTAATACACAACTCTCATAAGATGTCAATGGATACAGAGACTTTTGATGACTCAACAGAATCATCTTACCAAAAACTTTCTCCAATTACACCAGGCCTTCCACGTTTTTCTAGCTCTCGGATACATGATTGAACTGATGATAGTATTCAATCAAGGTCCATAATTGAAAGTAAACATAAGACATTCCGGGACTCGTTTCCGCCCGTGTGAAGTTAATTGTAAAAATTCCCTGTTAGCAGCAGAAAATCTCTCCAAAAGGCACTGTACTAACTGTACGTCTATTGAGACTAGACAGCTTAAATACAACTGCGGTGACCTGGTACGGATCACTGCAGCAAAAGCAGCATTCAAAAAAAGATACGAGTCGGGGTGGAGTGAAGAAGTTTTTAAAATCAAAGTGATCTCTCATTACCGTAACCCAGCAGTGTATATCTTACAAGACCTCAAGGGTCAGGATATTGATGGGATATTTTACGAAGAAGAGTTATCCAGAGTATAGAGTCGTAAAGGAAAAGAATGAGTCACCTGGAGGACAATTTTTCGATTGTACTGCCTAGCAACAGCAGTATGCAGTATTACCCCGATAATAAAACTACCAGTTTCATCACATATTTACCGGAGGTTGTCAATTTACCTGGTAGATGGAGTGTAGCTCTCTCGGCAATTCATATACCTATGACTTTCTTGCATATACCTACAAGTAACAACAATCACGTATCACTGGAGAGCAGAAAATATCTAACCTAAGACGAGCGGCAAATTGTCAAGCTGAAGACCAACGATCTTCTACAGGACGGTGATAGTAGTGGTGGCGATACCGTGAGGGAAGGAGAGGGGCATCTTCAACACGGTGTATACAATAGTATTACAGATTTGCTGGATACTATGAACGACATGCCATTGTTGAAAGACCATATCAAATTTGTTATCAATTGCGGAGGTTACGTCTCTGTAGAACGAACCTGTGGTACTTCTTGTACACATATCTTTCATATTCTGCACTTAGTACCTTTAGTGAAAAAACTTCTCGGTTTTGGATCTGAAGACAAAAGTGTGGTATTATGTGACCAAACACGTACGTACGACGGTCAGACACCAGCTTCATTATCGCGAGGTCCTCCTCAAAGTATGTACGTATAGTCGGATATATGCGAAACCTATATAACCGGTGATGTACACTCACCATTAATCCGTATTGTACCATTGGACATTCATAATTATAAATACGACGGTATGAAAATCAAAGTATTTTCACCAGCTCTTTATATACCGTTACTACGTACGAAATTTCAAACGATCAAGATAGATATAAGGGATGAATATGGAGCACCGATACCATTTGAACACGGAACGTTAACTGTGACACTTCACTTCAAACGTACCGAATAAAGGCGATTATGAAAACCTACATTTTCGACGAGTTACCACAATCTGGAGGGGGATACAGTACACGTGCGCACGGAGGTATAAGTCGTGTGTACATAGGTAGTGCTAATCAAAAAGGGCATGGCATTGGTAGTTTCCTAGGTGGGTTGTTCAGACGAATACTACCCTTACTCAGACAAGGAGCATCAGCTGTTGGAAGAGAGGCTCTACGTTCAGGTGTGAATGTCGTAGGCGATGTTCTTGAGCGTGATATACTTGTCAAGGACTCTCTAAGAAGTCGCGTGCGGGAATCGGGTATCAATTTGAAGAGGAGGGCAGAGGAAAACCTTGATACGCTGATGAATGGCTCAGGATATAACACTGCGAATATGTTATCATACTCTCATTCTGCGGTTGGCCGTGCTCCGCGACAGCCCAAACGCCGCAAGTTAACATCTGGAGTGTACAGGAAGAAGAAACCACGGGTAACGAAGAAACGCAAGTGGAATACTGCAAAGAAACGTTTAAAAATTGCAAGGCAGAAGAAGAAATCAACCAAATCACGATCAGTTGCCGATATTTTGACCTAAAAACATGGCGTTTTTGCACACTCATTCGTGTGAGGGGGTGAAAAGTGAGTTGGACTTATTTTCTTTACCCCCAACGCAGACAGCCATAGAATCCTCATACGATGTAAACTATAAACCAATAGCATCACTCGTGGATAATTCACCCATTGAGTTCGATATACCAGGCCAAGGTGATGAATACATTGACTTAGTTCATACCCGCTTACTGTTACGTGTTTCGATACCAACCCTAGTAACGGAGAAGAATCCTATACCGTCCGCTACTATCGGACCGGTCAACAATTTATTACACTCATTATTCGATCAACTAGATATCTCCTTCAATCAGAAAGCCGTGACACCTGCCAATAATGCATATGCTGACCGAGCTTATATAGAAACACTTCTAATTTACGGCACCGATGCGAAGAACTCACACCTGAGTAGTGCGCTGTGGTCAGATGATACCGTAGGTAAGGTGGATGACATTGATGACGGTAATGAAGGTTTAGTTTCCCGTCGATCCTATTTGAGTGACGGAAAAACAATCGATCTCACCGGTCATTTACATTGTGATGTGTTCAATCAAGATCGAGCATTGATAAATGGTGTAAATATTCACATTCGACTGGTTCGATCAAGAGACAGTTTTTGTTTAATGGATAACACAAATAGTGCTTTTACTATCCAAATAACAGAAGCATCATTGGTCATGCGGAGAATGAAAGTGAGTCCTGGGTTATTACTATCTCACCAAAGAGCTTTATCAAAAACAACAGCCAAATATCCTGTGACAAGAGTTGGATTCCATAGATAACTTTATAACAGGTCAGCTACCAAAACGCATCATCTTTGGGTTTGTCAAGAATCGCGCGTTTGTTGGTGATAAAAGGTTCAATCTCTTCAACTTCCAACATTTTACTCTGAATCATATATCCTTATATGTGGATGGACGTCAAATACCGTCGAAACCTCTACAGCCAGAGTTTACTGGGAAAAATTTATATGTCGAGTCGTACCATACCATCTTCTCGGGCACTGGTGTTCATTTTTCGAACGATGGTAATGGTATTCATCGTGGAGATTACCCTTATGGGTATTGTCTCTTTGCCTTCGATTTAACACCAGATTTGTCAGCCAATGACAACTCTCCTTGGAATTTGGTACGGAACGGTAACATGCGCATCGAAGTGCCATTTGACGAAGCCTTAAATGCAACAATCAACGCTGTACTTTATGCTGAGTTTGAAAGTGTCATAGAAATTGACTCAGCGAGGCAAGTGACCCTGGATTATGCATAAACACCCTACTCAAACGCATGCGCAGACATTTTTTGCAGTGTCAACAATTTTCTGAAACAACGGATTTGAATCATCGCTCAACTGCACAGTTGTGCGCGAATATTCAAAGTAGAAAGTTGTGAGGAGAGTATAGCAATAGCCTGCCGTAATTCGAATCCGTCTGTAATTATTCATTACGAGGGCTTCGTCGGGATCCATGGTACCTTCGTACCGAAAGAAGTGGCAGTGACCTCAACATCGTCCGATATGATAGGTTATTGGGTAATTTACCCTGAATACCAGTATTTGGCGATTCCCTCTGATATTCAGAGGATGAATAATCAGCTCACAATCACACGTCACGGTATCGACTGGTATGAAGGAGAAGCGTCATCTAAATATGTGTATGCATCATTACGAGCCATCACGAAAGGAATGACATACGTATATACCTATGGCTGTCAGCAAACGAAATTCACTACCGCCCTTCTTACCAGAGATGTTATCAATTTGAAGGGTCACATCAGATCACCACTATTTGCTTGTACACCAGCCCCCGTTCCATCATGCCTCATACATAGTACATTGAATCACAGAACCTTTATATGTGCTATGCACCGAGTCCTTCAAATCAAAGCGTGGTTGACTTCGAACGAGGCAGGGTTAAAGAGTTTAAGCGAAGAAGAATTGATTACTGCTGATGAACACGGTACCGATTCTAAAAGCTCTACAGTATATACCGAATCATACAGTCGGCGTGTATCCAGCGGACAAGATCCCGTCGGTGTGGACGAAACCGACTGCTATAGTAGCGAACACACATGACGACACCCAGCCAGAAGAACACTGGGTCGCCATGTACGTTGAACGAAATGGCAGAGGATGGTACTTCGACAGCTTCGGGTTACCTCCCATCGTGCCCCAGCACGCTACAACACTCCGAAAGAACTGTAAACTCTTCAAGTGCAGCATTCGGCAGCTCCAGCATCACGAGTCAAGCGTATGTGGACAATATTGTATACTTTTTCTGCATTGTATGTCTATGTTTGCTACTCCTGAGAAGTTCTATTCATTATTCACTGATCGATTCATATCTAATGATCGTCTAGTGCGCGAATATCACAATGCGTTTATGACGAAAAAACGTGCTAGTATCCCCGAGGGAAAGTTGTTTAGTGGCCGCGGTTATGATTGTACGTCGTGGAATCAAAAATGTAAATAGTTCACAAGAAGAATGTGTAATTCATGGGTCATTATTTTTTGGAAAAAAATATATATAATTACTAAGTGAAATTCTGTGTTTTTATTTTCCCAGTGCGATAGCCACTATGACGCATGCACAGCATTCACAGTTACTCCCACCCCACCGCTCATTCGTGTTGGAGTCGTGCTACTCTGACCAGTGCAGTGGTGGGGTTGGAGTAACTCTGGGTGGGGGGCGCCGTAGTGGTTCTTACACTACTAATCGCGGCGACTATTTCGCCCATTTTACCATTTGGCAGAGGCGTCATGGGACGCTCCCAAATACGGTGACTGTGAGGTCCCCACTATGATAGTAGTAGGACCCGTATAATTGGCATAGTTATACACTTTATTGGATTCCTAACTCGAGCTTATGACTCTCCTCCGAGCTACCTGGAGGTTGCCCATTCCTGTTGTAGTAGTTGCGCCAACAGGGGAGAACCCGGTGGGTGTGCACATAGACTTCGTCACGGAGATGATCCAGAAACGAGCGGCGAGTGGGGATGTGGAAAGGTGACGCTCTGAGGAGAGGGCCAAACACGCGAGGACCCTTCTGCGTGAACCTACAAAAAGCTAGCTGAGACGCTGCTAAGGCTGAACAGGATAAAGCTTCGATCCATGGCGAGTTTATCACTGCTCACTGGCCCCTAGCTTCATACTTGGCATGAATAGGAAGAGGAAGTGATCCTACTTGCCCGAAACAAGGACTAGCGAAGGAAAATTCTCACCACCTTAGCATTAGATGCAGTAGTCCTGACGAGGTCTGATGGAGCGTCTTTGGGACTACTTGCATTCATTGCTGTGAGGCTCGTTGTACTTTCCCGAACTTCTATAGGAAACTTCTAAAAGCCAGTAAACGACTAAAGACTATAGCAAGAGTAATTTGAGGACCTGTCAAAATTAGTCAAGAAAGACGGACACAAAAGCATGAGTTTTTGAAAATTCAGCGGAAAAACGGAAAACAACCCCAAGAAAATTCTAATTTGAGCAACAATAGCTTCAGTGATTTACAAAGTTATATATAATATATAATAGTACGGTTTTCAACTATTACAGAAGAAACAGAAAGGAAAGATTGATTCTGGGGGGTTAGCCCCGAGTATTACGGCCCTGGAATATTTACGGCAGGGAAGTAAATTTCGGGGAATTGTTGTACCCTGCATGAGGGGTACTTATATTTATTGGAGGTTCTAGGCTCGAAGGGATAGATCCCACTAATAGTTTATAGGTATTCGAATATGAGAGTTTATTACTTTAAATAAGTCATCTGACTGCTTAGTAAGATTGCGAATAATGTATGTCCAACATCGATTTGGATCTGCCTCCCACACACCCAAACGGCCTCTCAAATCCATAATTGTTTGTACGTTATTACTTGCTCAGCATGACACACTTATGCTGGCAAGTGTCACGCCGGCAATGCTGTAGGTTCGAATGGTTAACCTCTGTTTTGTGACCTTAGCCGGAGACTTAATATAGAATAGTTACCGAACCAGACACGATAATGCCCGTAAACTAATTACTAGAGCGAGGACTTGTTAATTTAAGGGATGTCCTGAAAATAAGAGAAACGGGTAAATGGGGGAAGAATTCACATGGTGAGAATTAGAAAAAAAACTAGTTATATTTCCCACTTTTTCTTTTGATATCATCAAATTAAATACACTATTATTCGGACTGGTATTCACTTAATCGAGGGGATGGGGTAAGATGGGGTCGATCGCAAATTGCCAATTACCATACAAGAGTAACCGACTGATTTAACTCTTGATAACCTAGAGTTTCAATTTTGACACCAATCTTTTAAACCGAATGTTCACATTACTATTAGTTTTTTATAGGTTGGCTTTACGTATTTTACTGTTGTATAATATTCTTTCTAATGAAATTAAAAAGAAAATCAAATGTCATTATTGTTGTATTTTATCTATGACATATTACAATATTAAAAATAAATCACTTTCGTAAATCAGGTTACTAAGGGCTAAACGAAATATCATGACAAGTTCTCACTTGTTCTCTGGAGGTCCGTCCTTCGAAGATGAGTGCTGCGGCCAAGGGAACGAGGGGCGGGGGGTTGCTGCTGATTGTCGACTTAAGTATGAGTACCCCGTCGAGTGGTGGGGGGGGGGGAGGAGGAGGGGAATACCTTGCCAGTGGGAACCCAACGGTGAAGGATTTCATAAAGCTAATTAACCTACTTATCCTAATAAAATAGTACAGGTAATTTTCAGGAGGCAGGGGTAGAGACACAAATATTGTCTCGTCACAGTATTAATGTGAAACCTAATGGACCAAATTCTGGGCAATAACATCCTCCCCCTTTTAAAATAAAATTGTTATCTCGACAAAAAAAATTTCATTAATTAAAATCATAATTTATTCGGTCCCATACAAAATTCAAGCAATTGGAAATGCTCCTACTGGTAATGCACTATCTTTAACACATCTAGGCAATTTACATGAGTCCCAGCATCACATTTTTTCCTTCCCTAAATAAATCGTTTGGTCTTCCGATATTCCTAATCTTGTCATGAGTTTGAGATAATTCACAACTTCATGACCTGAATATTTACAATATTTGCAAATAGCTCCAAATGGCATTACTGATATTCCCTTTCCAATGTCTGGAAAAAATTTTGTAGAAAGCTGAAAGGTGAGACAGTCTAAAAAATGACCTGCTAAGTTGCACGTGGAACATTTTTTCTCCAGCCGTCCCCGTCTGTAAGTTGTGTTTTCCTTGATTGCGCATTGAGAGTTTTTGCTAACTGAATAACCGCAAAAAGTGATTCATGTAGTGTTTTAGAAGCCCTGGCCCCTACAAGCACCTGTAGCTGTCCACGGAATCAAGTTTCAAAACTTGCCTTTACTAGTTTGTAAGGAAATCTTTTGGACGGCAAGATCATTCATAGAATTGTTAAAACATCGTGAGTACGCAGAGAAAGATCCATTAGAGTCCAGAATTGAGATTTAGAGTCATTGAAAATTTAGAATGTAAGTGCGTTTGTTTGATGCCCAAAATTAATGGGAATTTGGATTGCGTTTACGCCAAAATTATTGAGAGTTCGTATTGCGTATTTCGGCTTAATTTTTTGAGCATTTAATTGCGTTTTCATACCAAAAATATTGACTTTTAAGAATATTGGGGTTTACAAAGGAATTATGGCAAATTATCGCCAAATGCTGAACCACAATTTCGAGAAATAAAAAATGAATTAGGTAAAATTCCTTATTTAATCGCGTCTTAAGCCAAAATATACCGAGCTGAACGGTTATATTAAGGATAGAATTCTTATATAAATGTGGAGGATAGGTGTGGGAAAAATTAGAAGATTATCGCTCAAATTATAGGTTTTACGGGGCACAACAGGTTAGGGTTAGGGTTTCGGTAACAGGTCAGGAGGGAATCAGTGCAACCATGAGGAACTCCTGAGTAGTCAGGTTGCTTGTGGTTCGTGAAAATTAAAGTTTAAGGCCCGGGTGGAGGGATTTTTGCCCGACATGTCCCTAGGAAATTCCCTAGAAAAAATGCGTTTTACGGGGAACTTAATGTCCGCCCCTGTAGACCCTCAAAAAATATAATCGTAGGGTCAATCGACAGATAATTATTTTTGCCGGGTCGGTAATTAGGTCTCAGGGGTGGGAAATTGAGGAATGAACGTGTAAATTAGGTTCAAAGAAAATATGGCGGCTCAATCACCGCGGAATAAAAACACTCCCCACAAAGATTCGATGCACTGAACGCCCGTAATTTTTGTCCGCGAGTACGAAGCGATCATCTGTCAATTTTAGGGAAACTAAAATTCGGCAGATGGCGATAGTGGGGCCTCTCAATCTCGGAGAGGCAAAAATGAGTTTCACGGTGGAAGTGATCAGGAGCGTACGAAGGAGGGGCACTTTTGGGGGGATAATTTGAAGATATTAATAAATGGGATTGGGAGGAAAAATTGTTAATTTAGGGGTTAAATAGATACGTGAGGGTAGAGCTCGGGTATAAGGGTGAAACTGGGATTGAGAAAGGGGTATGTGTATAAACATGGCTTTCGTAGGCATGGTTGAAGGTGAAATGAAGGGATGAAAAGGGGATGGATGCTTTGACGGACACTGGGGGGTTCTAGGCGTAAAAGAGAGGGGACATGAAACCGTAAAAATTGGGGTGAGAATGACAAGAGATGAATAAAAAAATGCTTCAGGGTAAAATGGGGTGTTTTTGCACCCTCACTAGCCCATTTCCCCGATGCTCGAAGGAGTAAAAAAAAGGTCTCTACAAGTATATCTAAATCGATTCAGGGGATGATTGTCAATCGATTTGTCTCCATGAATTTCGACCCTAATTTTTCACCTTCACTAAGCCATTTCCAAGATGGTCAAAGGGTTAAAAAGAATACCTCTGTAAATGTGGGTAAATCGCCTCAGGGGGTGGTTCTGAGTCGATGTGTACCTATAAATTTCGACATTTTTTTTCCACCCTCACTAACCCTCTTGAGATGGCCGATGGGGTAAAAAAAAAAGTCTTTACAGGGGTGGGTAAATCGACTCAGGAGATGATTCTGAGTCGCTCTGTACCTATAAATTTCGACCTTTTTTTTTCACCCTCACTAACCCTTCTTCAAAGTGACCGATGGAGTAAAAAAAAAAGTCTTTACAGGGGTGGGTATATCGACTCAGGGGGTGATTCTGAGTCGATCTGCACCTATAAATTTCGACATTTTTTTTCCACCCTCACTAACTCTCTTTTGAGATGGCTAACGGGGTAAAAAAAAATGTCTCCACAGGGGTGAGTAAATCGACTCAGGGGGTGATTTTGAGTCGATCTGTACCTATAACTTTTGACCTTTTTTTTCCACCACCACTATTACATTTCCAAAATGGCCGATGGGGTAAAAAAAAAGTCTTCACAGGGATGGGTAAATCGACTCAGGGGGTGATTCTGAGTCGATCTGTACCTATAAATTTTAACCTTTGTTTTCCACCCTCACTAACCCTCTTTCAAGATGGCCGACGGGGTGAAAAAGGGTCCACAGGTGTATGTAGATTGATTCACGAAATGATTAGACGGAGTTGCGGAGTCCAATCAGTGAATTGGAAAAAAATTAATATAGAACTGTGAACGGTGAACTGAGTGGATTGGAAAAAAATTAGGGGTTGAGGGTGAGAAGAGTGTGCCAGGGTGCAAAGGATGGTTGAGGGTGAAATGGGTCAAAAAAATGGGGGAAAATGAGGGTTGACCGTGGGATGAGTGCATTGGAAGAAATGAAGTGTTGGGGCTGGGGCAAGTGTGTCAGGGTGAAATGGAGGTTGATAGTGGGACGAGTCATTGGAAGAAATGAGGTTTGATGGTGGGATGAGTGGATGGGACAAAATGGGGGCTGGACGGTAGAATGATTGTGTCAGGGTCAAGTGGGAGTTAACGATGGGGTGAGAGCATGAGAAAAATGAGCGTTGAGCCTGGGATGAGTGTATGGATAAAAAATGAAAGGTTGTGACCTGGATTGGTGTATCAGGCTGAAATGGGGATTGATAATGCGATGAGGCATGGGCAAAATAAAGGTTGATCGTGGGATCAGCAACTTGAAAAATGAGAGTTGATGGTGGAATAAGTGGACGGGAAAAAATGAAGAGTTAAGGGTGGAATCAGTGTGTCAAAGTGAAAAGGGCGTTGAATGCAGCATAAGGGCATCGGAATGAATGAAGAGTTGAGGCTGGGGTGAGTGTGTCAGGGTGAAATGGGGGTTGATGGTTGGATCAGTCATGGAAACAATGAGGGTTGATTGTGGAATGAGTAGATGGAACAAAATGGGGGCTTAACGGTGGGATGAGTGTGACGGGCAGAAATGGGGATTTTGCCCATGACTCATCGCACTATCAATCCCCTGACACACTTCTCCAACAGTCAACAATTCATTTGACCCCATGCACTCATCCCATCATCGACTGGCATTTCACCCTGACACACTCATTCCATCCACAACTCTTCATTGTTTTCCATACACTCATCCTTCTGTCAACCCCCATTTCACCCTACGATACTCATCCTACCCTCAAACCCCAATCCACCCTGATAAATTCAGTCGACCTTCAACCCCTCAGTTTCTCCCACGTATTCATGCCACCGTCAAGCCCCTATTTTGTCTCATCCACTCATCCCACCATCAACCCTCGTTGTTTCCATGACTGATAACACCATCAACCCTCATTTCTTCCAATGCACTCATTCCACCATGGACATGAATTTTTTGAAACCAGCCACGTTTACGGTGCAGGGGAGGGATACCCCAGTGCCGGCGTCTGAGAGTGCGAAAGCAGGCTCTCAATCGTCGTCAGCCAGCGACTGCAGCGTTGTGGGAGTGGCCCACTTGACCCCCAGAGTGTTTAGTGCTACGAGTGACAAGGTGTTGAGTGAAGACACCAGGAAAGCAGCTTGGGACAAGATGGAGCGTCTCCTCAGTGACTTGCGTGCCTTCGTTCAACCGAAGGTTAACGAGCACAAGGAGATGAGAGCCATGGTAACGGCGGCCAACAGCGAATTTAATAACTCTCATATAATTTGATAACTCTCACACGGCCGGAGGTACAAGGTGCCCTGTTTATCGAGAGGCACGGGAGAAGCGGAACAAGCGATAATGCGAGTAATACAGCTCAATCTTCACCATTGTGAAGTAGCACAGGACCTGCTGATGCAAACTGTGCGCGAGCTGAAGACGGAACTGGCGATCCTCTTGGAGCCTTACAGACACCCTGATAGTCCATCTTGGGTGGTTGACACATCGGGCAAAGCTGCCATATGGCACTGTGCTGGCCGGCCACTCCGCGGCGATTCCTGCGAAATGGCTGAGGGCTACGTCAGAGCGATGATAGAGGGGGTGCATTACTTTAGTTGTTACGCACCACCCAGCCTCGTTGCTGGGGACTTTGAGGAGCTGCTCGATCGAGTGCGCGAGGATGTGAATCAGCACCTCCCGGCGGTAATAGCTGGGGATTTCAACGCCTGGACAGTGAATTTGGGGAGCAGGGTGACGAACTCCCGAGGGCGCACGCTGTTAGAGACCATAGCCGCCATGGACGTGGTGTTGCTAAACTCTGGAGAGAAGAGCACGTTTGTCAGGGGGGAGGCGAGCTCCATAATAGACCTCACCGTTGCTAGCGGCAGCCTGGTACGGGGCGGATTCATATGGAGAGTACTTGACACCTACACGGCTAGTGACCACCGAGCCATCCTCTGGGAGTTCCCGTCGGGGAGAAGACAGGGGAGGAGAGTACAACGGAAGATGACTACGACCGGCTGGAAAGTGAGTGCTTTTGACCACGACACATTCCTGGTTGCCCCGGGAACACCCCAGGCAACCAACGGGAGTGCACAGGAGAGCGCGGCAGAGATAATGGCGAGAGTCACCGAAGCGTGTGATGCGACGATGCCCAGAAAGCGGGCCACCGCCCACAAAGCCCCGGTCTACTGGTGGTCGGAGGACATTGCGGCCCTGCGTAAGAAGTGTTGCTCCGCAAGAAGGGCAGCACAGCGGCGTCGAGGAATGACTAACGGGGGGCCTTGAACATGGCCTACAAGAAGGCACGCAGAGAGCTCAGTAAGTTGATCAAGGCCAGGAAGAGATAATGCTGGAGCGACTTGTTGAGGAAAGTGGAAAGCGACATCTGGGGGCGGCCCTACAAGGTCGTCATGAACCGGCTCCACAAACAAGCAGCGTCGAAGCCCACCTGTCCGAGGCTCCTGAGGGAGATCGTTGTGGCACTGTTCCCAGAGCAGCCGCGAACAAGCTACCCGGAACTACTAGACCAGCTAAACGAGATCCCGAAGGTTACGGAGAAGGAGGTACTGGAGGCGTGCGCTAGAGTCGGAAACATGAGGGCCCCGGGATTGGATGGCATCCCCAATATGGCACTCAAAGCGGCCATTGGCGGGGCACCAGCCATCTTCGCCGACATGTATAACGCATGCCTGGAGGAAGATTCTTTCCCCGACGTGTGGAAAAGGCAGAGACTTGTTCTGATTCCAAAAGAGAATAAGCCGGCAGACAATCCATCGTCATACCGCCGGCTCTGCATGCTTGACACCGTGGGGAAAATCCTTGAGCGCATCATTGCACGGAGAATTGAAGCGGTGGTGGATCCCAAACTGGCGGATAACCAGTATGGCTTCCGCCATGGACGCTCGACCATCGACGCCATCGACCTGGTGGTCAGAACGGCCAGGGAGGCCATAACGGGGAATAGGTGGCTGCGGGGCACTAAGAAGTACTGCTTAGTTGTCACGCTGGACATCAAAAACGCGTTCAACTCGGCCAGGTGGGGTTGCATCATGGAGGCGCTCTGTGACATGGCGGTTTCAGGGTACTTGCGGAGGATGGTGGCGGACTACTTCCGCAACAGGATGCTGAGGTATGAGACGGAGAATGAACTGGCGGAGTACAGGGTGACAGGGGGCGTACCCCAAAGCTCTGTCTTGGGTCCTCTCCTATGGAACACAATGTACGATGGACTACTCCGAGTACCGGTGCCTGACGGGACGAAGATGGTGGCCTTTGCGGATGATGTGGCGCTGGTGATCGTGGCAAAACACCTTGAAGAAGCCCAACTTTCCTTTGACATTGCCTATGACAGGATATGTCAGTGTATGCAAACTAAGGGGCTGGAACTGGCGGCGCACAAAACGGAGGCGGTCCTTATCACAGGAAGAAGGACGGTCGAACAAATGAAGCTGCAGGTAGGGAACGGCGAAATCACCTCCAAACCATACATCCGGTACCTGGGGGTGATGATCGACGCCCGCCACAGCTTCGGAGAACACATCGACCAGGCGTGCAGAAAGGCGTCTGGAGTGAGAGGCGTGTTGTCCCGGTTAATGCCCAACATCGGGGGGCCGAAGCAGAGGAGAAGACTCGTTCTTGCATCGGTGGTGACGTCAGTGATGACGTATGGGGTTGCTGTATGGGCGAGCGCCCTGCAGGCGGAGATCCGTAGGCGTAAGGCAGCCTCCGTTTATCGGCTGAGCGCGTTGAGGGTCGCCAGCGCTCACCGGACCGTGTCGGAGGACGCGGTATGTGTCATAGCTGGAATGCTGCCCATAAGGATACTGGCGGAAGAGAGACAGAGACTCCACCAACGGAGAAGAGACCCTGGGATGAGTACGGCTGGGTGCAGGAGGGTAGAACGCAACAGAAGCATAGACCAGTGGCAAGAAGCGTGGGACTACTCTACTAAGGGCAGGTGGACCCACTGGGTAGTGCGACGAGTAGGGGATTGGCTGAACCGTGTACACGGTGAAGTCGATTACTACCTGACCCAGATGCTGACAGGACATGGGTGCTTCCGCGAATACCTCCACAGAATTAAATGTGAGAGTACCCCGGAGTGCCCCGAGTGCGGGTCAGCAGTGGAGCACGCGGAGCATGTTTTTTTCGCATGCCCGCGCTTTCGCGAAGAAAGGCGCAACTGGCAGGCCAACCTGGCGGAGGAGATCACCCCGGAGACACTTGTGGCAGCCATGTTGCGGACCGAGGTAGCCTGGGAGGCTACGAGTGAATATGCTGCAGCCGTGCTGATCAAACTGCGGCGGCTCGAACGGGCGCGCAGGCTGGAGCAGGAAGCAGGAGTATCTGGGGACCCACACCGACCCAACTAGAGAAGGAAGTAGCCATTACTAGATCCCACCCCCCTGATGTAATGCCTTGCGACGGTCCCGCGGGGGGAACAATGGGTGAGTACAGAGGGTTTTTTTAGTCGGTACCGGTTGCACTGTTTGCCGCCCCGAGGGGCGTGGTCGTTCCATCAGACCTGACTGACTCCGACACACCGGGCCCGAACATCTGGGCCTGACGGGGTATAAAACCTTTTCTCCTTCCATAAAAAAAAAAAAAAGCACTCATCCCACAATCAACCCTCATTTTCCGCATAACTCATTCGACCATCAACCATCATTTTTTCTGAATGAGTGCATCCCACCATCAACCTCCTTTGAACCCTGGCACACTCTTCTCACCCTCAACCCCTAATTTTTTTCCAATGCACTCAGTTCACCTTTCTATTTTTATTTTTTTCCAATTCACTGATGGGACTCCGCAACTCCGTCTAATCATTTCGCGAATCAATCTACATGCACCGGTAGACCCTTTTTTTACCCCGTCAGCCACCTTGAAAATGTATTAGTGAGGGTGGGAAAAAAAGGTCAAAATTTATATGTACAGATCGACTCAGAATCACCCCCTGAGTCGATTTAGCTACCCCTGTAAAGACTTTTTTTTTACTCCATCGGTCATCTCAAAAGAGGTTTAGTGATGGTCGAAAAAAGTGGATTCCACATTAGGATACATCTCCCCCCCGCCCCCTCACCATCCTCTCCGCACTGTTGAGATATAAATCTCTCATGCCACTTAGTGGCATATCGAATGAAAAAATTTTCCGGCGTCCTCGAAAGCCCCACTGTCCAATGTTCCCCTGGTTCGCAGCGATTGCCGTAGTTACCGACAAGGCATCGCTTGAGATCAAGGTTCGGGTCTTGACCGCGAAGTAGGAGGGCGTAAAATCGCCAGTCGAGAATAAAATCCCTCCATCCGGGCCTTAAAGAATTGTGGTTATGGTTATGGTTAAAATGCGGATAGGCATTTGCTGCCCTCTTGTCACCGAACCCCTACTGGGCTATCGTGGCTCCGTTTTCCTTCTGATCCCTATAATTCTAGGCCAGCTTTTCTCACCAGTTTTAGTAGATTCCCGGCGTCTAGGTCCGCTACATAGCTGATGCTAGGGAAGGCGGTTCCCCAGCAGTTTAGCCTTGTTATAGCCAGTGCAGGGCAGCTACAAAGTATATGCAGGCTGTCCTCGTCTACCTAAAGGCATAGTCTGTAGCGGGCATCGCTTTCGATGCCCATGTTTTTGCAGTGTGTCCTAAACCTACCATGTCCAGTGAGGAGCCTGATTGTGGTGCTCAGTTCCTCTCTTTTCATGTTGAGTAGCTTTTCTGCCCTTTCCTTGTTTAGAGTTGGCATGAGGGCTTTGGATTTACTGCAGGTTGTGATCTGCTCCCATCTCCCTTGGTCTTCCTTCCGGAGTTTGTTTTTAATTCGAGACATTCCATTGTCATGGCCTGGTCATCGTTTGACGCCCCATGCCTTGCCAGTTGGTCCGCTATCTCGTTTCCTTTTATCCCTTTGTGGCCCGAGACCCATGCCAAAGTTATTTTATTGGTTGCCCTTAGTGCTTCAATAGCTGCCATCGTCTGCCAGACCAGCTTCAATTCGGTGCTTGGTCTCTTTAGGGCATTGATGGCAGCTTTGCTGTCCGACCAGACGTATATATGTTTTCTTCAGGTCGATTTTGACAGGAGAAGCTCTATGCAGTTTTTAATTGCAAGGATTTCTGCCTGAAAAACAGTGGCCAGGGTTAGAATGGACCAGCTGTCTCCGTGGTTTTCTTTTGGCCCGTATAGCCCTGCACCGTATTGGTGTCCGCGGCCCGAGCCATCCGTGTACCAGTGTATTACATTGCTACCTGGGGATTGTTTTGCCATTTCCCAGTCCTCAAGACCAGGGCCCGGCAACCTTCAGGTAGTCGGGAGCCAGCCTATTACTGGGGTCGGGATAATTCTCTCATCCTAATGAGTACCCAATTAGACAACCATTGTGAGCGAATAAGTCCCAGCAGTGACAATATTGCAGCCAACCACGTAGAGTGGCGTGCGAGTCGTATAAAAATGGCTGACCCGCAAGGATTGGCGCAAATTTTCAGTTTCAAATTTTAAATAAAAAATAGAAAAATTAAAATTTACAATGAAAAACCCTCAAGAATATATTTAGGAATTGGTTTTCGGTAATTATTATTTTCTTACCAAATAATGCCACTCTAAGTGTGAAAAATAAACATTTGCCACGGTTATTTTTGGAAGATTCTATTATATATTATATTATATTCCTGATGGTTTTTTTCATCCCAATTTCAACCAATCAAATGCTGGCATTTTCCGTCACGTGGTACAAGTAAAACGGTTTTACTTGGAATATTTTTCGAATATTTCCTCGTTTGTTGCTAAGCCATGACAATATCCAATAAACAATTGGTACGCGTTTCAAACCCCAAAACTGTCATTAGAAAAAATGAAGTTCAAAGACTTTACCTCGACATGAGCCGATTTGGAGGAGAATCCTTGGACATTATTGATCAACAAATTGAAAAAAAATTGAAAATTGAGATTTCCTAATGAAACCGTTTTACTGTTACCATATGAAATGTCACACATTTAATTGCTTGAAATTGGAATGAAAAAAAAATCCAGCCAAGTCCCCCTCGACCTTGAAAATTAATCGGATATTTCCCGAGAGTTTCGTTGCGTATTTTATTTTATTTGTTTCATTGCTGCAAATATCGTCTGGAGACAAAATAATTGTCAAGGCAGATTCCTCATCATGAGAACATCGAAAAAATAATTTTTCCTCATATTGCTGCCCATTTCGAATAGAAAAAATTATATTTATAATTCAAATTGATGGAAAATCAAAATTCCCGCTCGATCGCACGGTGGCCCTCTGCCGGCATCGGTCGAACCAGAGCTCAAGCAGAGAGAGATATCGAATTAGAGCAGGTAGTTTTGTTAAGTGGATGAGGTCCCTCTCCCCGCTCTGACTAAGGAAGCTCGGGAGCCGCGTGAGCCTAATGAGCCCAGGTTGCCGGGCCCTGCTCAAGACCTAAATACCAGTCCTGTCTGGTATTTAGGTCTTGAAGCCTTTACTGATCAGGTACCTCCTGGTTGTTCTATCCTGATCTATGTTCAGGGGGCTCCTCTTCAGTATATCGAGCTTGGCATGTGCCGCACTCGACTGATTCCATTCCCCCTGGCATATCGGCCTATAGGCGGTTGCCTCTGCCTTGTACAGTACCGCTAGATCAAGTGGTGGTGTGTTCATCGCCACTTCCAAGGCTTCGGTCGCTGTGGTTTTCATCGCCCCAGTTGCAGCCCTGAGGAAATTTCCCTGGAATGCTTTGAACTGGTTCTTACTCCCAACCTTCCTTACACGGCGCCACCATATCACAGCAGCGTATATGAGCCTTGGCAGTAATACCATCTTGTATAGCCATAGGCTGATTTTGGGATTGAAACCCCACGTCCTTCCTATGGCTCTTTTGCAAGCCCAGAGTGAGGCATATGTACTGCCCATCTGTGTAGCTATGTGTTGTTTGCAGTGAAGCTTGGTGTCCAGCGTCCAAAGTATTAATAAGAATTAATTATGAGCGGAAAACTAGGATTAGAAATTTCAATATAAGTGATTTCACAGCTTCCTGCTGATATAGTCAATATCATCACCAATCCATCTTTTTCAATGTAAATTTTATTACATCTTTCGTCGATATGAAGCATTGAATTGTACTCCTATTTCTCTGATGATAATTCAATGGGTGGAAAATAACTAGCCTCTAGTAGAGAAGAGCTACCCGACAGGGTCAAGATAAATAAATCACTCATACACTCATATCACTCCTGATAGCCACCGCTCCACTGCAATAATTGTGTACTTTTTGTGTCACTTCATATCAATTCACCAGTGAGAAGTATCAACCATCAATGCCCGCAGATAATGGTGTCATAATCTTGATAATTTTTAGGATTACATTTCCCAATACTCCCCCCACCGAAATAATTAATTAACTGTTGTGGCGGACACAAATAGTCACAGCTGTGAAACTGGATAACTCAATCAAATCAAAGTAGATAACTCACCCCAATGAGTGCAGGGGCCATTTTTATCATCAAGATTGACTATAGCTAATTCACATGTCCAGAGTCCACCTCGAGGCAACGCATTTCTCATATATATTCCATGAAGATGCAGAGTTTTCATGACACTGGGATACTGCATCAAATCACTATCAGTGAGAGCTCGGTGGGGTAGTTCTATCAGTTCTCTGGATTCATATGGGAATCCAGGCCAGACTTATCGTGCTTTTCCTATATTCCCTTGTCGACGGCGATGGATGCCATGGTGCAGTTATAACGTTTACTCTCTTCCTATTCGGCTCTGGCATGGATAGAAGTGCTGATAGCTTTGGCTGTACCAGCGACTCAAATACAATTCCTCCGATTTCAAATAGGATAGGGAGAACTCGAGGCGTCGGCTTCATTTTTTTCCTGCCTCCAACATTTTTTACTGCTTCACATCCACGTTTTTGAAGAGCACTCCTCACAGCGTTGGGTCTAGCCTTCATGGAGCATTGAAAAGCTTGCATAATCGGTTGCAGTGGTATCCTTTTTTTGACCCATCTTCTTCTACGTTTCTTCCCGCAACCATACTCACTGTTTTTTCTCGTTTTCTTCACTTCTGCACTAATGTTTAGCCCCATTCCGAGTTGATGTCTCACCTGCATGAGGTTACTTACACTTCAGGGAGTGATACACGCCAACACTCCTGATCAGACCTGTATCTCCCTCTCTATCTCACTCAGGATTCTATCAGCAGCGTGTTTAGCTGGCGAATTCTCTCTATTTTTTGAACATGCTACATCATGCTCTTTATATGCTCCAATAGGTTTATCCCAGGATTACCACGTGCCAATCGTCTAGCCCACTTCGTTTCCGGTCCACAATACTGGTACCCCAATATATGCCATTCAATGGGTAACTTGTTGATGATATCGTTGACAATTCCTTCACCATTCCTTCTGCGTTCTGACACATTTACATGCCACCATGTTTCTGCACAGACTGAAGTGTAGGTCTGTAAATGTCATGTATTTATGTAGCTTAACAGTTTTCAAGATGAAGTTCAAGATACAAAGTTCAAAGCTACCAGCAATGAATTTCGACAAGATTATTGAGAAAAAAACGAATAACCGAAAAATCATCTCCTTCCACTTTTACCCGATATTCTACGGGTAATTATCTGTGAAACTTCACATAGTAGCAAAAGGAATGGACTGAAATTTCAACACTTCGATGATTACTCCAAGTTCTTAAATCAGCCAAAATATCAGTTTTTGAAAAAATTATTGGCAACAGTGAAAGTCATTGGTTATTTTCTCAGGATATTTAATGATGTCAAATGTGCAAAACGGAACAGTATACGTTGGTTCTATTGCATGTGTCGCCATTCACATGTGGACTACTTCTATCTTTGTCAGACCTATGCACGTGTTCCAAAACACTGATTATATATATGAACTCATTCCCTTTCGTCAAGATGAAATGAATTTGTAGCACATTGACCACGATCATGTTAATGCAGACATGCCATACACGGAATTCAAAGATCTGTGTTCTGCTTGTTGGAATAACGATAAGCATAGGTTTATTACCATTAACAAAGACTGTAAATTGTACGATTGACGCCATCGACGAAGATTTGACTGTTTTGTATGTCTGTAATGATTGATGTATGTCTGTATGTATGTAAAAACACTCTAACGATTGGCTCACAAGACAATGTGGAATTGAACGTAAAACCTGCAGAAGGTGGCCAACTGTCTTGCAAGCGGAGTTCGAGGTATTGTATCACATTGCTGAGGCAAGCCACGCAATTTGTCGTAAATATAGAAAATGAAAGATGGATCAAGATATGGCGGAAGGAGCGATCACTAAGGCCTTGAAACCTGTAATTACTCCTCTCGAACAATTGATGGATCAAGGCGCAATGGAGAAGAAAACGAAGAAAAGTAAATGATAAAAATAGTGTGAAAAAATACGAAAAGGGGGGAGCGGATGATTATAAACAGGAAATTACAACAAGTACTCCTCAACCGTCAAGTAGTTAATACGACGGGTTCGAAGAGTGGATGACCGATGGGAAATTCGGAATACTGAGGTGATCTTCCGGGGACATGGAATGACTATTGGTGTTAAGCAGTTTCGCTTAACTAAAGGTTCGGCATCGTTGATATTCCATAGACATCCAGAAATTGTGAAATTCTGCGCAGTACGAAAGCACTTTCATTGTACTATAATCAAAACCAAGGTGAGAGACGCAAAAGTCCCCGGAAAATTTTGTAAATATTATTGAACATCTAATTATGCACTACGGAAAGAGGGGTAAAGGATTAATACCAGCGCTTATGGTGGCTCCAAGGACAATATTCAGGAAAATGGATTATATTTACCGACATAATCCAAACGAATGGGTGGATGGGCTTCGTTTGCTTATGGCATCTCCAGCTGCCGGTAATTCCAATCACTGCAGCGAAATTTCCTCTATTATCGAAAAACTACGTGAAGCTGGACGTATATATATATGTTTATCTTCGCGTGAATCATCTCATTCTCATTATGAGTGTCCATGTTTTTGGACGGCAGTTGTCACACGTACTGCTGAAGGAAATTATAGCCTAGAAAGCAGGAGGTTATGTTATGTTTCTGAACCAGTGATTGATTCTGATGACGTTTCGTTGCATATTTTACATTAACGCTGAAGAGCTGAACGTGATAAAGTTGCTTAACAGTTGAAAATCTAAGACAGAAATATCAGAGATTTGAAGAGCGCATTTGCTCACCGTTTCGGTTGAGTTGAGAAACAGTTAGTGCTACACGAACATGTAATTCCAAAGATTGATGAACAAGGAGATGGTGTCCAAGAGGCCGCCAAAAGCAGAGGAACTTCCGCCAGGTGGAAGAAACTACCCAAAAATGTTGCAGGCTGATCTCGTGGATATGATTAAATATGCACACAGAAACAAAAATTACCGATATCTTCTACTTGTAATCGATATTTTCTCCAAGTATGCAGTATCATTCCTATTAAATCAAAAAGTGCCAATAATATTATGGATGCCATTCCAAAAAACTTCATCTTGATCAAGGCGAAGAATTTTTGCAATAAAAATTTCTAAGCTCTGATGAAAAATCATAACATATACATGTAATTGGCAACGTCAAGTGGTTGGGATTTGATGATACTCACAATAAATGGATTGACTCTAATCAAATGTAATTTTATACTAAAACAAAGAAAAACATGATATGAAAAAATTTGTCTTTTATTCGGTGTAACCATACGGTAGAGGGTTTGTGGAATCAAGCAGAATGATTCTCTTATCATCATCATAGCTCAGGGCTTATCTACCGCTAGACAGTTTTTATGGTCTTCAAAAGTAATTGTTCTCAGTGTTGCACCTTTCACACACTTGGCTCCTTTTTTCTCTGGCACATCACTCAACACCTTAAAAATATAAGGCTTAGCAAGCAGGCCCACGATATCAGTAATTTGACTATTAGATTCATCTTTCATTAAATCTTGGGATCTTGACCGGGGAATTAATAGGCAAATCATTCCCGGCGAAGGCCCGATAACTTCAATGATGTAATATCTGGAGGAAAATCCGTCAATTTAATAGATTTCAGGGAATCAAAAAAACGGTAAAGGGGAGAATGATCTACTCGGGGGGGGGGGGGGGGGGGGGGGGGGGGGGGGGGGGGGGAGAATTGTTAATCACAAGATATATTCCCCACTTCTTTCTCAGATGATAAAGATAAAGAATTTGTAATGGGACCGGCTGGGTTGCCTCCCGTGAAGTACAGTCGCGATCTGCCGTAGCGAAGAAGATCGAGTTGTCCACTCGATGTAGTAGCAATGAGAGTAGGCGATGCTGCAGAGCTGCTTACCAACAGAAGAATCTGGAAGGGTCAGCTTTATTAATGAGCAGGGCCCCTCGTTAATAATCAAGAGTCGAAATTTTACATTGGACTCGTTGGTTGTGATTAAAGCTCTGCACTCGATCTGGGGTTGGGAGGAGAGTCGAGTCATACGCTCGGACTGTGCCCAGTAGTAACGACAGAGGGTGGTCTTGCAGAGTTGCTTCCCTGAAGACTGGGCCTGGAGAGTTGTACTGGATGACGAGCAGGGTACCACTTGAAGATTTCGAGTCGAAGATTTAATTTAGACTCCCTTTATTTGGCGAAAAACCGCCCTTTATGTACAGTTCTTGCGTGATTCCCCTACAGCCGTTGGCATTTTGAGATTTCATCATCCAACGTTTTTTGAGGTATGGTGGGAGGCATCTTCATATGATTAACAATGTATTCAGAAAGGATGTTTCTGGGCAATGTACCCTCACCCTGATGCTACCCCCTATTTCCCCAGGTGCGGGAGAAGTTTTTGAGATAGAGACTATGTTCTGATAACTATTGTTCATTAGAAGCCTCGCGTGTCAAATGGAGTGGACCGTTTGAGGCTGGAGATGTCCCTTTGTTTGAACAACAAGAAATCATCTGATGAATTGTGCCAATTCCTGGAAGCCATCTCATAACTTTCGTTAGGTATGGGGTGCAGGTGACGTCATGGTTCCGGCCAACCCGCTGTAACCAATGGGGGGAGGCACTCGGGGCAGATGTATCCCCCATATTGGCCTGCCTTTTCTTTTGTCGATATCGCTAAACCCGTGGCTGAAGTGGTCCATCTCTAAATTGGCGACACTTTTAATTCTTTGGGGCAACTCCCATCTGCGGTTTCCATTGGAGGGTTGTTCAAGTTATTGGCCCCCAACTTCAATAGAGTGAAAAGGATCTCCTTAGCTGTGCTTTTGAGCAATTGTGTGGCTTCTTTTTAGGTGATTCGTGGTTTTCAGGTGTTGTCGCCTTCATGGTCACTCCTTAACGCCTCTCAGGCCATAATGACGGCCACTTGAATACCTGCTAGGTGGTCCCTTTTATTGTGGTTACTTCGCATAATTAGCATTTAAGCCAGTCATACCGACATTCCTTGCTATTGTATGGGATTTTTCAAAGCCCCTTTGTTTTTGGTTACACCACATTTTCCGAGTATATATATAAAAAAATTTAACCGTAGTAACTGCGGCGTCGGCAACACGAATACGACTAAGAAAAGCTGATGGTCGATCTCGCCAACGTACGCGATCTGTAAGCGTTGCTGCTTCTGTGCAATGTGATGGCACGGGCATACGGCTACCTCGATGTTGTCTATTTCAGTATTTCTCTTAATATCGCTGAATGCGGGCAATTGTAGGGAGAATTTCATTTTTTTCGCGAACTGATCGATGACTTCGTCTTATGAAAACTCGAGCATAAAATTTAACATAGTGAGCACATCGATCAATCCATTGTTGATTCTCTTGAGATTGTGCATTCCGAGAGGCAAGTTGAAAAATTTCAATTATTTTGAAACCGCGCTGAATGCTGCTACGTTCCATCTTGAAGTGTGACTAACAACCCCCAGAAAAATTTAAATCAATTTATATCATTGCTTGTCAGTGTTTCAATGTGTCATAAAGTTTCAGGTAAATCGATTCATTACGATTTCTTCATCAATTTCTCAGAAGTATGCAGACAATTAAGTTTCTGCGAAAAATTTGACTGTTGAGCGATTTAGTATCATTTCTTCATGAATTTCCAAATGAAATATGGAGCCGGTTGAGTTCCCACCAGAATTGGACCGTTGGATAGAGAGTCTCATTTCCTTGGAATTTTTGTTCCATTAAAGTTATTAGTGTTGATTGCAGACTTCCTACACTTCCGAAGAGCCTATAAGTAGCTGACGGACATCGGCTGAATCATCATTCAGTCTCCAACTTATAAATGTACTCACACGAAATTTGCGAACAACTAAGTGAGTTAAGGAGAGAAACAGTAATGAAAATAGAGAAACAAGCCCTGCATCTCGATGACATCAGCAAAATTGCAACTCGAAGGAATTTCCTGGCAACCAGCCGTCGAACGGAGCTATCACTCAACCGGAAGTATTTGGTCACCGATTGAAAGGTGATGTCGACGAAATTTCGTCCCAGAGTGGCTGTCGCTCTGAACGATAAGTGCATCGTGTATCTGCCTCCACGATTGTCCATCGCCTTTTACCAGGATTCATCCAAACTGGAGAAAGATCGTGAAGCTGTTGCTGCCAAACGTCTGGAGATTACTTTCCTGGAGGGAGAGTTCAACCCGTTCTTCTTTAGTAATAAAATACTGAGTATTCAACATATAATTGTGTAAAATCACTTGGAAAAAATGTAGGGTGCAATAAATGATGATGATGGTCAACTGTGGATTTTTTGTTTTTTGCAATCAACTATGGATGACTTTCCCCCTTTCTGTCATATATATTATGTCAGTATGATGGGTAGAGTTAGACAATGTATTTTTCTATTGAATTCGTTTCAAATGTAGGTACCATTATCTATCACCATCAACAAAAACCGATATCAACCCTTTTTTTTTAATTTTTTGAAAATTCAGTTTTCCGTGAGAACGCAAAACTCATCGGAATCAATTGAATGACACCTAAAAAAATGTGTGTTAATTCTCCCTTGACCGCATTCGAAAATGAAGATGACAGCAATAATTGTTTTTTTAATTTCTATGAAATTCCATTTTTTCGACAAAATCTTAATTATACTTGCATAGTCCTTGAATTTAACGAGAGCTTATGTACAAAAAGAAACAGAATACGGAAAATAACCATTCAGAAGAATTTTTAATTTATTATATTTCTTCAACCTCATAATTTCAAATGCAATTAAAGAACTCATTCTATGCATATGAACTTATATGAATTATAAAACTATCCCTTTAAAAAAATCCAATGTAACGTTTTTTGAAACCGGTTCATTCGATATATATATATATTGCCATCGAAATCACCAATAAATGTTTTCCAAACTGTTCATACTTTATGTGTTAAGATTTAATTTTTTCAGGTATGGGAATTTTTAAGAATTTCTGGATTAGATAATCAGTTTATGTTAGGGAGCAGATATATATACATGGTATCCGAGATAAAATTGTACACCCAAATAACTATTGAATGTGGGTAGTAATCGAAAAATCTTTCAAATAGAAGTTGTAGGGCTCCAAGTGAGATAAATAATGAGATATGTTTTGAGCATTTAAGTCTTCATGCTTTTATGCTACAAGCATAAGTTCATTTGTTTCATATGGGTTCAAAAATTTTCATTACTTATCTCACTTGGAGCCCTACAACTTCTATTTGAAAGATTTTTCGATTACTACCCACATTCAATAGTTATTTGGGTGTACAATTTTATCTCGGACACCGTGTATAATAAATTTTCATAACTAGAGATTGTCCGCTAGAAAACTATTTTTCAACACGAACAGTAAAAAGGCGAATTGTCTATGCAAAATAATCAACTAACACAAACACTGATAAGAAAATAAAACTATATTTTTCTCAACACAGAGTTGTACAAAACCATTGGATGAGAAGCTGCAAATAGGAAAAAATGGATATGCTCACGATGAACTCTTTTTCGGCACTGAATATTTACAAGGTAAGGAAATTCGAAAAGGACATTCTGCAAGGGCTGGGAATGAATGAAAGGAGACGTGATTGGTTACTTGCAGATTGGAAAAGCAATTTGATTGGTGGAATTTTCACGGAGGAAAATACTAATAGGAAGTACTTAGAGTATGGGGGATGACGCCCAAAGAGTCCGACGGTCAGGAAAGGCGACACTAGGTCGGGGGACTTATTTAGTTTTTGTGAGGGATCATAAATGACGGACTGAGGTAAGTTGGTGTGAGGCTTGGACCAGCCATAAAGGCATCCAGGCATAAAGAAAATGAAAGTGGGAAATTGTAAAATGGTAAAATCTATACATTTGGGCACCAAATGTGAACCATTAAAGCAAAACTTTAATTTAGCCTGTCTTCATTTTTATGGCTGGACTGAAGGTGTTGACGAAAAATGTGAGAAAACGAGAGGACGGAGAATTTTTAATGGGGGAAAAAGCCAAAGGGAAATTTCCAAAGGCTGTAACGTTAGCCTGTTTACACGTTCCACACATTCCGCGTCG
>NW_011888025.1:37701-58043 GCF_000806365.1 Fopius arisanus
AATGAAAAGGTCCAATGTAATGTTTTTTTGAAGCTTTCACTTAGGTTATAAAAATATAAGAATTCCACGATGAGATTTCTCATGTCTCTTTTCATCATTAAAAAATATTGAAATGAGTAAAGTATATTGTGTATATTTCATGGAAGGATAATTGTAATAAATTAAATTGATTCACCAGGTTTTGATGTTACAGAACAGATTTTTTTTCAATAATTCTAATATATACAGGGTGTTTTTTTCCATAATTTAGAAGTAAGTTTTTTCATATGTGGTGTTGATTATCAATTTCTATGTGGATTTGAAGATTTCAAAGAACATTATCTATGTTACAATGTACCCTATAAACTGTTGATCGTTTAGCCAAACATTTTAATATTTTTTTGTAATCATCGAAATGTTTGTTTTCGAGGAACACCACGGGAACGCGATCAATAGCATTCCTCTTCTGCAATCTAAAATTACTATTATTTTTGCGAATATCAAATTCGTGAACGCGATAACATTTACGAAAATATATGTACTGTTTAGTTAGTGCAATTGTACATCTTGAAATGTGACTGAACTGCTCATTTCACCTGCATTGATCGAGGCTGAAAATTGATGGGACAGGAATTACCAAAATCAGAGTGTTATTCTTCAACCTTAGATAATGATGATCGATGATTCCCTTAGAAAAATTATCCAAGATATTTGGATCTGACCAATTAATACATAGAAATCAATTCAAAAATTCTTGACGTGTCTTTAATACAATGGTGAAAAAACCGACGAATGTAATTCCAATGAAAGTCATCGTATAACTCACATCATACTCGAAATGTCATTAAAATGACTAGTGTTATTGAAATATTCACTGCACATTTTGTGCCTGCCAAGATAATAATGAAAGAAACATCGGGAGTAAGTGCGTTTACAATTACTGTATTGCACATGTCACATGATATATTGTTGCGGACACCGCTCTTTACTACGGTTAAAATTTCTATTTAATAGATATAAAAACCTGGTACAACACTAGGTTATAAATAATACAAAGGGACTTGGAAAAACCCTGCACAATGGTGAGGAGTGTTGGAAAATCCAGTCAAAACATCGATTACGTGAGGTTAACGCGATGAAGGGGGACCCCCGGGGGGGGGGGGGCTGACACTCAAGCAGTCATTATCATGCGGGCCTCCAAAGGGTCAAGGAATGACCATCAAAGGACAACACCTGGAAATCAGGATACACTTAGAGGAGGCCATACAAATTGCTAAAAGGCATAACTAAAGAGATCCTTTTGACTTCTTTTCTTCTCTCAATTGAACATGGGGGCACCAATATAAACAACCCTCCAATGGTAAACACAGATGAGAATAGACTCAAAGAAATAAGATGTCGGCGATTCAGAAATGGACTGCCTCAACCATTGGTTTGTCGATATCGACAAAAGAAAACACAGACCAATAAGGGGGTACATCTGGCGTGAATATCTCCTCCCATTGGTTACAGGGGGTTGGCTTGAACCATGACGTCATCCGCACCCCATGCCCCACGAAAGTTATGAGATGGGTTCCAGGAATCGGGACCATCCACCGGATGATTCTTAGTTGTCCAAACAAGGGGACATCTCCATCTTCAAAAGGTCCACCCCGCCCGACACACCAGTTTTTTTTTTGATGAACAATAGTTATCCATTGTCAGGAAGATGACTAGTTTATGAGCTAGGATGTCATCGACACCCCATGCCCAATGAAAGTTATGAGATGGCTTCCAGGAATTGGCGCGATTCACCAGATGATTTTTAGTTGTCCGAACAAGGGAACACCTTCATCATCAAAGGATCCACTCCGCTTGACACGCCAGTTCTCTAATGAACAATAGTTATCCATCGTCAAAGAAGACGTCTAGTTTATGGGCCGTGAGCGTCAGGAAAATACATAAACATGCCAGTTTTTACATTAGAAGAACATTAATTAGAGAGAGGCCAACGATCGATGGTCCCGTCTTTCTCTCAAAACCCTCTCCCACACCTGGGGAAACATGGGGTGATACTAGAGAGAGGGTACACCATCCAGAAACATCCCTATTGAATACATTGTCGAACATATGAAGATACCTCCCTCCATATCTCAAAAAACATCGAGTGACTAAGAATCAAAAATCAACGGACGTAGGGGAATCACGCCCGAACAGTATATAAGGGGCGGTTTTTCGCCAGATCAGGGCAGTCTAAATTAAATCTTCGACTCCTAATCATCTTCAAGTGGTATCCTGCTCTTCAACCAGTCGACTCTCCAAGATCAGTCTTCAAGGGGGAAACTCTGCAGGACCACCCTCTGACGCCACCACTGGGGCACAGTTCGAGCATTTGACTCAACTTCCAACTCCAGATTGAGTGTGCAACTTTCGCCAACGAGTCCAAAGTAAAATTTCGACTCTTGGTATTCAACGAGGGGCCTTGCTCATCATTAAAGCTCATCCTTCAAGATCCGTCTGTTGGAAGCCAGCTTTTGCAAGCCCAACTCATCGCTGGCCATAGCCTGATTGCACTACTAGTTCACCCGAGCTTCTCAGCCGAGGTTTTTCTGCAAGCCAGCGACGACCTGGTGATTTTCTCAATAACTGACTGAGGTGAACCCGAGCTTCTCAGCCGAGGTTTTTTCTACAAGCCAGGAACGACCTGGTGATTTTCTCAGTGACTGACTGAGGTCAACCCGAGCTTCTCAGCCGAGGTTTTTCTGCAAGCCAGCCACGACCTGGTGATTTTCTCAGTATTTAACTGAGTTTACCCCGAGCTTCTCAGCCGAAGTTCTCTGCAAGCCCAGCAACGATCTGGCAAATCTTTGAGCAACACAACGAGTTCAACCCGAGCTATCAGCCGAGGTTTCTACACAAGCCAGCAACGAGCTGGTGATTCTCTCAGTATCTGACTGAGTTCAACCCGGGCATCCAGCCCAGGCCATTTCTGCCGAGCACCAGAAACCAGCATCTAGATCCAGTGGTCAACCGAGTTTTACTTAAACTCAGATCCACTGTCACCAGCAACACCTGCAGAGTCACCTCATCACCACTACCACCAACGAAGCGTATTCGAGGATCTTCAGCTCCATCAGCGCTAGAGCATCTAGCACATTTTGGAGTTCTCCGGAATCCGCTACGTAGAGGAGAGCCACCCAGAGATCACCCACTCATCCCTACACCGTAGTTTTCTCCAACCGTAAGTCAGAAAAAACACACCAACAACATATACACTATTCTTACCTACACTTTTTCTGCCCCTATTCCCCGGTTTTTATCTTGGACTTTCTACTATTCTGTATTTTCAAGTGAAGTGTAATAAATTTTAAACTCTATTTAAAGGGCACTCAAGGGTATCTTTCTCTTTGTGTGCTAATTCCTCACTTAGTGACCATTGTGCACTTCAGTGCTTAGTCCCACGCGATAGGCCTCACATATTGAGTGAGATTTATAAGATCTTTCCTTCTCCGGACACTACCTGTCGCTGCTAGTTACGGTCAAGTTACCTGAAAGGTTCACCTTTTATCTTATATTTTTTGGCCTACCTAGTGACCCAGTGTCCGCAACAATATTTCCATGATCGTCATCGAAGTGGCCAGTGTCACTGAAGTATCCATTTTATATCTTCAAGTATAACTGAACTCTTCAGTCCTTCTGCAATTTTTCGACGCAGATAATTTAGAAGACTTCAAATGTTAAAATTTGGGAGTTATTGTAGAACATTAAGCACTGATGATCAATAATTCAATTGGACAAGTATCTATAATATTTCAATTTGACCGGTTGATATACCGAAATTTGTACAGCGTCTGTAGATCATAGAAAGAACGGCAAAAGTAATTTCGACGACAGCCATACCAGAGCACAGTTGATATCAAATCGAACAGTTGGATGACGATATCATACTGTCCATCTTATGGAAGATGGCCACTTTGATGATCGTCGTCAACTCCGCAACACATACGAAAAACCACTTCGATGACATTCATCGCACTACTCTTTTCATGCCTCCGGCGATTGGTGGCAATCGTCAAACGTCATCAGACTATTCACTATCCACTGTAACGAGCTTTTTCGTCACGGGTTGAAATCCCCCCCGGAAACAGAAAAGAACCCTGTCGTATGGGCAGTAGAGACGGAACAGCCATCTAACGACGGTCGAAAAGGTCTCGAATGGATGGCATGCTAGACTTTCCTCCCATGAGGGGCCCAAGGCATAGCGGTTAAGGTGGAAACCGCGACCCCTGTCGGCCCTGAGGACGTTAGTAGACTGTCGCTCAGTTGGAGTTTGCCCAGCATCTGATAGGGAATATTGGAGCCGACGTACAGGCCGTTCAACTGGGCAATTCAAATGCGTCTAGTGACTTAGACTAGGGACCAACGGCCAGGTCAGAGGACTGATTGACCGTGGCACGGGTAACGGAATGGCCGTGCTGCCGCCGAGATATATAGATATAGATATCCAGACTAGGGGAGAAAGCCCTAGGAAATTCCGGGCAATCGAGCACGGGCTCTTGATTAGAAAAGCCGCAAGGCTGCTCGCTCGCTGGAAATCACATGGCTCCTGCATCTCCCGGTAAATCTCATGTCTTGCTTCGGAGTAAGTGGTGATGACCATTGTGTGTCCGGAGTGTATCCGAATCTGGAAGAAAGAGAGGATGGTGTGTGGCCCGTGTGTCTGGAGTCGAAGGGACTCCTGTCGATTCGACATGCATCGCCATCTTGAATAGCCAGGGACGGAGGTTCGTGACGCTACGTGGTAACTGGCGGCCGAGAGCGTGGATGGTCATGAGGTATATGGGTGTAGATATCCACTTCGGTCAGATCAGCCTCTTGGCGTCCACGAGCTTCTTTTCCGAGAGGAAGTCGGTCAATTGCCCGATGAATTGGAGAAATGCATGCAAAGTAACGGCAATTAGTTTCACTATAAGATCTATTTCCCTTTCTCTACCAATAAACATGAAAATTATCAAAAAACGGCCGGTAATTAAATCATGCGCCTATCAGTTGTTTTGGGAAATTCAAAACATCACTTTTTAGAATCAATTAGTTTTATAATCATTCGCACTGATTTCGTTATAAAACGTTCTTCAATAACTTTGTCTACAACCTTAAGTGTTGCTCATACATTCCATGAAAATGCAAATGTCTGAATTTTACAAATTTTCAGTCTGAAATAGTTTTGGTCAGAGACCAATAGGACTCCACACGGAAACGCATTCAATATGGACGGTTTTCCTTTCTTATTGTATCTTGAGGATATAAATAGTTTTCGAGTATGGTAAAGCATTTCAGTATTGAAATTTGTTGACATGTTGTGAAGAATAACCTCTAATGCCCAAATGACAAAAACTGGTTTTTCTGTAAAAAAAACTGAGCCAAGTAGAAGTTTCGCTCAATTAATTCCGTAAAAAACTCGTGTTTTGCCAAAATATGGCGTTCCCAGAAATTAAAGAAAACTCGGAAAATGTAAATGAAAATGCCAAGAAAAGTGGTACGACTCGATTGAAAGGAGTCAATAAAAAAAATAAAAAAATCAGTAGAGGCAGGACCAACTTACTTGGCGTGGTTTTTCCCAAGAATTACGGGGGAAGATTTTAATAAGAATAATTACGGTGTACAAATAAAGCCATATTTTGGCAAAACTCGAATTTTTTACGGAATCAATTGAGCAAAACTTTTACTTCGCTCAGTTTTTTTCAAAAACACCAGTTTTTGTCATTTGGGGAGATTTCACGGATTTTTTCAATATAAGTTAAGAATCATTTTCACGTTTAATGGAAATGGGTCAAGAAAAAATTATAAGAAAAATGCAGTGAATGGAGCATTACTTTAGTTTATTATTAATATGAGATGAGGATGTGACGTCTGTTCTCTACGGACTGTTGGAGCAGACTAAAAACCGGTCAGAAGGACCAAAAAAATATTATCATCTATTAACACAGATCTCTCAGTTCATTTTCCCTATGAAGTCATTGTTTATGTTTATATTAACACTCCGTCTCTCTCCACTCCGATTCGTTTTTGTACCAATAATAAGTCATATAATCCAATTACGTTGTCTAATTTTTCGGCACTTTTTCGGTTCATTTGAAGTATATTATTTGCATGATTTTTTGACATAATACACAATGTGTTTTAACAATTTGAAAAACTCCTTTTTACATTTATGTATGTATTAGACCGAATCAATTCTTTTTTAATATCGAAATCTCGAAATTCAAACTTCCTTTAATCTCCAAAATTGACTTCAATCACATATGTAATTACACACATAAACAAGTCCACAACTGTATCTAATTTTCCAACAAACCGCAAAGCTAATATTCGTTACCATAAAATAAACAATCAGAATTATGGAACTACGTAAAAAAACATAAAACCCGAGGGACAAAATAAAACCCTCTCCTCTGTTTCCTTGTTACAATTGAACGGTTTGAATACACTGGTGGCAACATCTCAAGGCCAAATTTGTCCCAGGTTAGGTTAGATCGAACTGCTGCCAACTTAGTGACTTCAATGTAACCGAAAGATAATAGAAATTGGGAAAATATTGAAATGAGCCCGTTGCCATAGGCGTATTTTGCCAATATTAATCGAAAAGAGGCAAAACTTATATCAATGAAAAGCTTGAGGGCGATTTCTATGCAACTGTGCACAGATTTCATGTAACTTGTGGCGTTTGTCTTTTATGGATCGAATACGATTAGGAGGTAGTGGAAGGGGTATTTGTGTCGTGTATAGATACACCTTAGCTCTCAGCCTTATTTGTTGGGTAGAGACGAAACTTTTACTTGGCCGATATGCTACCGCGTATCTCGATCCATTTCAATGTGAAAGAGACTCATGCAATGTTTTTCCATAAAAAAAAAAAGGAGTGTAAATTTAACGAGAACGGAAAAATTAATATTTGAAGGGAAGTGGTTAATATAGGTGGAGGAAGAGTTGAATGTGTTTACGGAACGGTGATAGGCTTTAAATTATAAGCAGACTCCAGTCTGTTGAACGGTCAGTCACTCTCAAGTGGTGGAACAACATTCATAATGAAATTAATCTGGAAGTACTATGCGTTAGGTGAGGGTGGGGGCGGTCAGTTTACATACACCCCTCCATTGCTGCTGATTTCGCTTCTCTTTCAATTGAGAAAATGGTCCCACTGAAACATGATCAATAGTACGTATTTTTTCCATGGCACATAAAACTGGCGTTTATCCATGAAATCAATCTAAATTTGAAGCGAAAGTCCCACGTAATTCTGTACTTAAATAATAATTTCAAGTTGCCTAGTTACGATTTCAAACATGTAATTCAACCGATTGATGACCTCATCAATTGTCTTCCTAAATCCATTGTTGAAATGAACATGTAGGAGCTACTACATTTGCATTAAATGCTACCTATCATTAATGGAAAATCTAATGGGAGAAATAACAGTTCAGATATCGCGCAATTTCTGAAATGCATGAAGTATTTCTTGCAACGTTCCCTGCAAACGAGTGATGAAGTATATGAGGTGGAAAAGTTCTTCACAGCCGTGTCTCGGACAATCTTTTTTGTTATTGAGCCTGTAGAGAGGGTTTTACAACCGCGCAGCCGTCATGAAGCATTGCTTCGCGAACTGAGTGACAAAAAAATAATTCTCTTCTTAAAATGGAAGTACACGAGCGGCACAGGATATTCTATTCTTATTATTATCTACACATATGTTCAATCATGAAGGTTTACGAAATAATGAAAACAATACAACCAAAAGTGCGAACGTGACATCTTACATGTAACTGATATTTGGAATATCATAACTTGAATGCGATTGGTGATACGGAGACGAAACTGCGATTTCATGAAGACTGATATTATAACCTGAAGAATGTGCAATCCTTAAGGACTGCCATCATTATATTTCGAGGACATAGGGTAGGATTAAATTTTAAAGCTTCCGACTCAGGCCCCAAGTATTAGTGAATGGACTATAATGAATACATAAATGGGAACACTCCACATAAATGACACACTTTTTCGTTTTTGGTAATAGTTGTACATTTATGAAGATCTAATAAGCAGTTTCAGTGGTCGGAATAGATTACCAAACTATATAATTTCGTATAATTTTATGAAAGCGACGTGGCAACATAATATGTTCCCATTTAGTTTTGGAGATATTTCAATCTTCATCTTAGTCGGAAAAATGCGCCGTACGCCCTCTCTGATTTTCAAAAATAGATCCATCACCGTGAAATTCAGCAAAAAGATTCCTCTTATGTCTGCAATGTTTGGCATTACCGATGGGCTAGATAGCATGATTTATTCAGTCGATATTCAACTTTGTATTTGAAACGATTCTCTCAAATATCTCAAAAATAACTAAGCTGATTTAATTTTCCTTTCTTTCAAAATATTTCAGATGTAAGCGTTCGAAGAAAAATATGAAAAAATTTCCAGTATCATGTTTCAGTAGTTTGGCAAGGTAGGAATTCTGAAGGTCAACTTTGCTTTCTATTTCTAAAAGATCTGGAGAAGAAAATTCATTCCAAAAATCTGAAACTTTGAGAGATTACAGGTATTCCATTCGGAAGCTAACCGTCAATGAAATTGATGGCACAATGAAATGTTTAAAAAAAGGTAACTCGTGAAGTAATAATCATATGTCGTCTAACTTTAGGATGGCGAACTGTTTATTTATTTATTTAGAAATTTCACGAAATAATCAAAAAAATTGTAAAAAAATTTATAGAAGTTATAAAAGTTTCACTGTTCTAGCATATTGACAAATTTTCCATTTCTTTGTTGATGTGACCCCCGTAACAGAAGGACTGGGGAGGCTTGAAAGCTAAAAATTTCCAGTAATTGAAAATCAGATCGATTTTATGATTCAACCTTCATAATCAAAAAATCTGGCAGAATATTCGATTACGGTAGTCTCGCTTGGAAGTTTATTTTATGATTACTTATTAAAAAATGGAAGGCGTAGAGAGCCGAAATTGTCGGCTAACTTAGACACACCACGATTTCTTCAGTAAGCAATATTCCCCGATCGGGTTTGTCGAAATTAGTTAAATATATTGGCTATTTGACGTACTTGTCAGTCGGGAAAATTGTTGGTATTTAGCATAAGTTATCAAAATTGTACTGCTTACACAGATTTATCGGATCACACATCAGTCTTATACAGATTATTTTCTTTCATCAAATTAAAATGTATAATACTATGAAGAAATGCTTGAAATCGTCAGGATAACTAATGAACCAGTCTCTAGAAATACACCAGTGATTATGCATAATCATTTCTTTCTTTCTTTGCAGAGCGACAATAGCAGGATAATTATCATGACAATGACCCATCCGTGAAATTTAACCCTGGTTGTTCGTGGAAGATGGAGGACCTTCATAAATCTCGGGTCCATTTCTGAGAATTGATGCAGAGCACGAGCGCACCCAAGGATTATAAGCCTTTTATGATTCGCGGATCTTGATGAATTGACGCAACTTCTTGTGGCGTTGATACTCTGACCCCCTACCTCGATGAGATCCTTACTTTGTTGAACGATTCTAAAATCTTTTGCAGCTAATCCTCTCGAATTTCATTTCAGTTGCACTGATGTAGAAAATGGGTTGGAAACTGACTGCTAAATCACTCTACATTATGAAAATCCGAAATGAACATAAAAATTGGAGTTTAGCGCGTTATTCCTATAAGTTATTCAATAGAATACGTACTTTAAACAATAAGAACATTTACTATGAACTCGCTAGAATCTAGATAAGAAGACTCTTTACTGCGTGCGAATTCTGATGAGCAATTACCTGGAAAAAACTATTAATAGCTCCTTCAAATAGGAAACACCTAGGAATCCCCTTAAATTAATTGAAGAAATATTTTAATTGTGATTATTCGAGAAACATTTGTTTTTATCAAATGTCAATAATTACAGATCAACCGAATGAACCATCATGAAAATCGAAATATACTGCACAATATCACATATAAAAAAAATTTAATTGAAGAATGTACGGTTTTCTTTTTGTGGAATTTTCATGAAATCTCTTTAGAGTTCATTGTCTTCTTGTACCGAGATTCCAGTAAGTTTTTAGTAAATGTATTTATTGTTTGAAGTGCGTATTCTATTGAATAAATTACAGGAATATCATTTACAGATTTTTTCTAAAATTAGACATTAATATATTTTTAATGTTATTTATATATAGAAAGTAAAACAAACTACATTGGAAAAAGTCCATGGCTAATGATTTTAACAGAAGAATTACCTGAAAATCATCCCAAACAGAAAATTATAAGTGTACTAAGATGTTCTCTCCGTTATTTCTCGAAATTGACATAAAAACTACATAAGGGTTCTCACGAATTCTCCATCATTTTGATGGAATGATGGTTAAATAAAGAATACAGTTCTGGCGTAATTGCGTATTGCTTATTGAACCTTGAGTAGTTTCTACACGGAGTATGGTATTGGTCAGCTTTTACAGTCTAGATGTTTTACGGATTTCCTATTTACATGTTACAAGAATCCATCAATAGTTTAGAAAAAATCATAGATCTTTTCGTTGAATTATGTCCTGCGCTCTATTTATTTGAGATTGAGACCACGTGAACAAAACATCACGCCACGCTTATCAGGTATTTCTACATAACCGAGCTTGCATTTCCGCGGCTAGGTACTACATGCAATATAACAAACTTGAGGTGATGAATAGGAAAAGTCATTCTGTTTACATATTAACCTGCCATGAGCTTTGCCACCATACGACTATTGTATCTGCTAAGGTAACGATTTATAAAGTGAAAAAGTAAATTGTTTTAACAACACGCCCAAATGTCAACCCAAGTTGCTGAAGTAATATTACTCAAAGACATTCACTCGGCAATAATATTGGATGGATTTATGTTAAAATATACAGATGAGTAGAGTACATAAAAGCAGAAAAAAGATAACTCACAACCAGGAGCTGTGAAACTACACAGGAAGACACTGGTAGACGCTTCTATTTGAACTTACTCCTTTATATGAGAGTGCAACTCACATTATTGAGTTTTAACGATTCGAAGCGAAAACAATTATATAAAGTGAATTGTTTGGTGAATAGGGCAGGAACATAATCAGAGTCAGTGTGAAAATGTGCAGATATATTGGGCAGAGAAAGATAGGGACAATCATCCTTCACTACGAAAATCAATCATAATTACAAAACGAACGACAACTACTGTAAAGAATGTAACGGACATGTGGGGATATCCGTTAGGGACGCTAAAACCATCCACCACTATCCACGAAAAATTTAAGGGAGAAAATCGCGGTCCAGGAGCATCGTGCCTTGGTCTAGTCAATCGGAAAAATTAAGGGTGAGGGCCTAACTGCCGTGAAGAAGGGCCAAAAATAGAGCCATCCGGTAATTTAAATAAAACCACCGACAGTTTAATAGAAAATTCATATTCCGATTCAGTGAGAACATGAGATTAGGATTACGTTTACGTTTACGTTTCTGTTTTTTTGGTGGAAGGTCGGAGAGAATAAGTGCAACCCTTATTCGCCCCGAATTGCTAGGTTGTTTACGGGTTAGTGATAAAATAAAAATGTTAATAACATCTGAGATTAGTAGGAAATACGAAGTTTAAATTTATGAGCAAAGACGAAAATATTTTTAATACTCATGCTCCCCCGGAAAAGTGATTAAAAAGGCCCCATAAGCCCGTCAAATTGAAAAAAAAGGAGTTAATAGCAACTTACTGTGGATTTAAATTCAAATTGGCGCTGAAGCCGCCGCGCCATAAAGGGGAACTAACGCCGGCCAATCAGGAAGCGCCTGATATTCGGCTGTGCGTGGCCCACCTGTTGCACTGACCTCTCCAATTCAGTTGTTCATGACGCGTCAGGCAACAAGTGTTTGAGGAGTAATTGAGAAAGATTAAATGCAATTATGTAAAGGATTGCGGTGAGAAAAGCACCACGGAAGGGAAGGAAACCCCCGAAGGTGAGTTGGGAGTTAATTTAACAAGTTTTGAGTGAATTTTTCCCCTTTTTGTCGCGAATATCTCCACGACAGTTCCCCCCGTTAGCGGGGGGTTGAGAGATAATAAAAAAAAAACAATTTGGTATTGCTTCGACCTTCGATGGTGAATTATGGTATAATGTTTTTAATACTTTGGTATGCTTTGTTTAAACAAAATAAATTTTATTTAAAATAACCCCCGTCAGCGGGGGGTTGAAATTTTATTCGACAATCGACTTCTCATCTGACGTAAAATTGAATGGTAAATAATGGTAAAATGAAGCGCAAACTAAATATTTATATTTTCTAATAATAAGCAACAAATATTTGTTTACACATTCAACAACCTATAGCGGAGTCTGTGCACATGTGTTGCCTTGGCGGTCGATTTGAACTTCGTCGGTATGGACATAGAAAATAGTCATGGTGAAAATATTATCATAGAAAAATATTATGGAGGTGGTCGATGGCTTGCGTAACATGCCGAAAGCTTACGGTTTCAGTCTCAATAATTTTTCTCATTACTTTCTCGTCGGCACAGACAATTATGCTGCGACGTCTCGTTCTCGATGATTACTGATGTAATAGTGTTAGCTATGTCCAAATCCACAACGTTTAGAGTTAAAATTCTCAATTGGGCGCGCCACCGCTCCCGCTGGGGCGCCGGGATCGGTCGCCGTTGTTTACGTCATATAGTTTCGTTGTGTCCAACGATTCACATCATAAGAAATAATATTTATCAATTTTTTCAAGTAAAAATTGATTAATACGTCATTCATCATGCCAAAAGAGAAGAAGAGGAAACGTTCTCGATCTCATTCAAGAGATCGAAAAAGACAAAAAGAAGACAACGACCAAAAATGGAAAGAAATGCAACAACAAATAGATAACCTAACAAAAGTCGTCACACAACTCGTTCAACAAAAGTTAGATGCAACAGCTACAGGTGCAGTATTAAATAATTACAATCTCAAGAATTTTTCCACACAAAAAAAATCTTGGTGTGCATTCCATACGAATACCACACGCCTAATGAAGGAAACGTCGACAATAGCATGTAAAGAAATAAATTGGGTTCAATACGAACTAATTTATTGATAGGCTGTTATCAACAGCTCATATCTTTACCTTTCTTTTTTCCTCACATTTGTTTATAGCCTCGAGTTCTAACCAGGAGCAATACTTGTCCGATAATCAGATGTGGCAACAGGATGATCAGTTATACATCCTGACCAATCTCAAAAAGAGAATGAACAGGCACAAGATACTCGCTCGGATGAATCTCAAAAAGAGAATGATCCATCAAATAAGACACACTCCGATCAATCTCAACAAGAGAATAAATGTCCCCAAAATAACCTCGATGAAGAAATTCTCGAAATCTTGGGACAAGATCCAAGTAAAGAGTCAGAGGAAATTGTCAAATTGCATACGGAAATCAAAAATCGGTGGAAAAGCTGGATGCGTAACGGATTGATAGAAGAGGTTAAGAAGAATACATTAAAAAAGTATCCTCGAAATGGAGATTTTTATGCAGAGCCGCCAAAAATAAATTTGGAGATAGTTCCAGCTCTTGCTGAGATAACTAAGAAAAGAGATGAACATTTTGTTGAGACACAGCAATGTGTAGGCTCAGCCATTATTGCTCTTGGTGGTGCTATATCTCTCCTTCTGGATGTTGAGACCGAGGTCGATGAACTGAAGCTCATGGAGTACCTCAGTGACACCGGAAAGCTGTTGGCAGAAACTTTTCATCACCAGTCCAAAGCTAGAAAATCATATATCACCCCGATTATGAAGAAGAGTGTTAAAACCTTGGTGGACTCAATTCAACTAGATGAGTGGTTGTATGGGGAGAAATTGGCAGATCACATTAAAGAAGCAAAAACAATCGAAAGTGCTTGCCAAAACCTGAAAACCACGGATAAAAATACAAAAAGACCCTTGCAAAGGTCACAAGTTCTGGGAAACGTGAGGCGCCCGTCTGCCCAATACAGGCAGGCGGGCACACCCAATCAGAGGAGGTTCTTTTCTCGCTTCAAGCCGAGGCATCAGTATCGTACGAATCAGACAATCAGTCAGGACAAGAGCCGTCTACAGAAGGAATTCGCGAAGAAATAACAGCGGTAAGAGAGAATCATATAGGTGGCAGATTACATTTTTATAGCAACGAATGGGAAAAAATTACCACAGACAAGTTTATATTAGCTTGCCTAAAGGGATATTCAATTGAATTTGATGAAAGCCCTCGTCAAGTTCCGATCCCTGAACAACGTAATCGTTCCAATACGGAAAAAACCGCACTTGAACAGGAAATAAGCATACTTTTAGGCAAGAATGCCATAGAAAAATGTAAAAATTCCGCAGATCAATTCATTTCACCTTTCTTTTTAGTTCCTAAACCAGATGGAACATCGAGATTTATCTTAAATTTAAAAAACTTGAACAAGTTCATAAAGCCACCGCACTTCAAAATGGAGGATATAAGATCAGTTAAAAATTTACTGACACCTAATGACTTTATGGGGTCCCTAGACCTCAAAGACGCATATTTTCTCATACCAGTTGATCCGAATAGCCGAAAATATCTAAGATTCTCTTTCAAAAATCAAATGTATCAATTCAAGTGTTTACCGTTCGGTTTGTGCACAAGCCCATTCATCTTTACTAAAATAATGAAACCTGTCATGAATGCTCTGAGGAAAAAAGGTTTTTTGACAGTAATTTACTTAGATGATATAATCTTCATTGCGAAAACTTATTCTGATTGTCGAAATAATATTCTATGGGCCATAAAGTTTTTGGAAAAACTAGGATTTGTCATAAATTTCAAGAAAAGCTGTTTAATACCGACTCAAAAATGCAAGTTTTTAGGTTTTATTATAAATTCCGTCCAATATTCTATTGAATTAACTGATGATAAGAAAAAACCAATTAAAGACCTAGTATCAAAATTAAAAAATGGAGTTTATTGTAAAATTAGAGATTTTGCAACTTTACTAGGGGTGTTGAACGCTGCCTGCCCAGCCGTAGCCTATGGAATATGTCATTGCAAAAAGATGGAAAGGGAAAAATTTTTAGCCCTAATATTGAATAATGGAGACTACAGTGGTTCAATGATTATAAAAAATCACCTTCAAGATGACTTATCTTGGTGGAAACTCAATAGTCAAATAGGAAAAAACCCAATCAGAACATCAAAATACACAATGGAAATCTCATCAGATGCCTCATTATCTGGATGGGGAGCCTTCTGTAACGGACAATCGGCCCACGGATGGTGGACTAAAGAACAGCGTAAATTTTATATCAATTATCTTGAACTTTTAGCTGCTTTTTACGCTCTTAAATCTTTTGCAACAGATTTAAAGACCTGCCAGATTCTACTACGATTAGATAATAAAACAGCAATCGCATACATAAATAGGGCAGGAAGTGTTCAATTCCCTAAGTTAAGTAGATTATCTCACCAGATTTGGAACTGGTACGAAACCAAAAACATTTGGATTTTCGCTACTTACATTTCATCAAAAGAAAACTTCCGTGCAGACGCAGCTTCCCGAATTACAAATATAGATACAGAGTGGGAACTATCTGATGAAGTTTTTCATTTGATTGAGAAAAAATTTGGCCCTTTTTCGATTGACTTATTTGCAACATATGAGAACAAGAAAGTTGACAAGTTCTGTTCCAGATTTCCTAGTCCTGATTCTTTCAAAGTAGATGCCTTTACAATACCCTGGGAAAATGGAAGCTTTTACGCTTTCCCACCCTTTGCATTAATCACCCTGACACTTAAAAAACTCATTGCTGATAAGGCAGAAGGGGTTATCATAATACCAAACTGGTCAACACAACCGTGGTACCCGTTACTCAATTCGTTGCTCAAGGAACCACCTATAATTTTTAGACCCAATGATAAATTGTTAATGTCTCCTTGTAGGAGCAAGATTCATCCTCTAGCGAGGACACTTTCCCTGGTAGCTGCACCATTATCAGGCAAGCGTACTTGAACAAAGGTTTATCATCAGAAGCTGCAGAGATCATCCTTAACTCAATTGCTAAGTCTACTTTAAAACAATATGAATGTTCATTAAAAGAGTGGTGGTTGTTCACAAAAGGAAAAAATTATAAATTGTACAACACAGATGAACAAAAAGTCATAGAATTTCTCGTTATGAGGTTCAATAAGGGCTGTAAATATGGAACATTAAATTCAGATCGAGCTGCCATAGGACTTATTTCCACCGAAAATAATTTTAAAGGAAAACTATTGACACGATTTATGCGCGGAGTCTTTAAGAAACGACCTACTCGTGCAAAGTACAACACCACATGGGATGTTGACTGTGTAATCAATTACATAGAGTCCATTCCAGATACAGACAGCCTTAAACTTAAAGAATTAGCAGAAAAGACAGTTACACTAATGATCCTGACTACAGCCCACCGTTTACAAACTATGACCTTAATTACAATCGATAATATTTCAATATCTGATTCAAAAATTGAAATCAAAGTTGCGGAATTAATTAAAACATCCAAGCCGGGTGCCCTTCAACCCAATCTAGTGTTACCCTTTTTTGAAGAGAAAAAAAAATTTATGCGTTGCTAGATCCCTTAAACAATATTAAACCACCACTCAAAACCTGAGAGGTGATACTAAGAATTTGTTTATTTCGACGGTTAAACCTCATAAAGCTGTTAGCGCTCAAACCCTAGGTCATTGGGTAAAATCATTCATTACAAAGGCAGGAATTGACATAAGTCTTTTTAGTGCCTACAGCACTAAACACGCAGCAATCTCAAAAGCTAACGCTCAAGGAGTAGACATTGACACCATTAGGCGTACAGCCGGATGGTCTGAAAAATTGACAATGTTGGCGAGATTCTACAACAGACCTATTCAGAAACCTAACGATACATTTGCAAAGAGCGTTTTATATAACTAAGATCTTCTATTATTATTTTCTGGCTAAATTACTCAACTGTTTACCTTTTTCTTTTGTCTCCTCGATCTTAAAAACCCATACATATATATTTATGTGAAGCCGAAATAAATTAATTAATAAATTTTGTTCATAAAATACTATGTTATCTCTAAACATCTACATCAGTAATCATCGAGAACGAGACGTCGCAGCATAATGAACCGATCAAACGAGCTCGCCGAAGGCGAGCGAAGTTCGATCGGAATTATGCGAAGACGTCTCGTTCGAAGATGATTACCTCCCACCCGACCAATAACCCTATTTATGCCCGTAATCATCTTCAAAAATAAATAAATAAAATAAATAAAAAAAAAAAAAAAAAGTAACAAACTCTAAAAAATATGACGTAAACAACGGCGACCGATCCCGGCGCCCCAGCGGGAGCGGTGGCGCGCCCAATTGAGAATTTTAATTCTAAACGTTGTGGATTTGGACATAGCTAACACTATTACATCAGTAATCATCTTCGAACGAGACGTCTTCGCATAATTCCGATCAAACGAGCTCGCCGAAGGCGAGCGAAGTTCGATCGGTTCATAAACATCAGGAAATACACATGCTAGAAAAATTTCTAGAAACAAGATTTCAAACTCGTTGGATTCTGGTGAAAATTATATTAATGTTCACCATTTATTAGCGTATGCAAAAAAAAGAGATTATAAGAGATTAAGATTTCCTATCAGATTCATGAACTTAATTCTGACCATTATAACCGATTGGTCGAAATTTCAATTTTTTGTGTCAGCTTTTAATGGAAAGTTCAACAGTGAATCCTATAGAAAATCCTATAGGAAATCCTAAAGGATATTCTATATGTTTTTTTCGTACGTGTTACCTTGGAAATTTCAGAGCTTTCGAATTCTTTTTCTTCATCGAACGTATGTTTAATTGGAATGAATCCAAGAGAAACAACTGCAAAGATGTAATTTTTTTCTACTATAAATATATTTTTTAGAGAAATTCTCTCCTAATTTTCTTTCAATTCATTTGTCATTTTCCCTCCGGCCGTGAAGAATGAACTCGAACAAAGGGGAATTATTCACTAGGGAATAGTTTTACAGATAGCTTAGTGTAAAGAAGAATGAAGTTTATTGATTCATTAGATAAACAGAACATATACAAGCAGTTCACAAACGTTCTTACACTTCTGAATACAAAGATCATAGAAAAATAATTATCTTTTCATCACAATCATAATCGATCCATCAACTTGAGAAAGTTTAGATATAGAAAGGAAAATTGAAGTGAAAATATAAGTTTTTTCTCGTTCTAATCCAAATATGAACCTGCTTAATGAACTACTGTGTAATACTGATAAATACTGCACACATTTGCTTCATAATACTGATTGGAATCATAGATTTTGAGATGTGAATTACGGCAGAGATATATATAGGGTTGCCTGAGGAGTAATCACTGTTTCGGACAGTATTGACGTCCAGGATGAAATAGTTTTTCGAAAAAAATCCAAGCACCATCTATTCTACGAACGAATACTGCAGATTCACCTTACCAGTCTCCAACAATACAATTCAACCTATAAGGGACTTTCAGTGATAGCTCGTCTTGAATCTTATCTAATCGACATCTCTTTCGCACATAATTTGAATTAGTACCCTGCAATCCGAGAAAAATCATTGAATTGAACTTTATGTCGACTGTGCAAGATTTCGACCATTTCAAACAATTTACTAGGTACAATCTTGTGTATAAATCGAAGACTCTTTCCAGACCCGTGAAATTACTGCGGAACAGCTTGAAATTATCAGCTTTAACTACAGAAACACTCTCAGATAAATCGTCGCAATTATTGCATTGATATTGTTTCAGTACATTAGGAGTTTTCCTCATAGCAGTTTCCAAGGTTTCAGTCATAGTCCCATTAACGTTGATTTGATGTCCTTTAGATGGATAACGTGATCGAACTCGATGTCGGTATAGAACATTAAGGATTAATATTCTTTGTAAGCTAAAATCGGCTACATCCGCATTATTTCTGTAAGATGCCACTAGTCTAACTGTCTCATTTGGAGATGTTTCAATAAATTTTCGAATCAATTCATGTTCATCAGCTATCGCAGCGATCATTTGGAGAATGCAATCAGAAGTTGAATGATTTTGAATATGATACGATGTCCACCCTTGCTTCACACAGTTTAAAATTTGATCAATTTCATAAAAACTTAGCGTTGTAATAGGTGGATCGATTCTGTTAGTGGACTGAATCGATGGATCGGGTAAAGTTTCGAAAAGTGGAACTGTGTCATGACAACAATTTGGATTGTTCAATGGAGCCAGTAGGTCTACAAAAGGAGCATCTGTTGAGGCCGGGATAATCTCTGATCTAGTTGCTACGCCTATATTTATACTTCTATATTTTGTTCAGGATCGTTTGTAGTGTCGGAGATCACTTGGTCGATTTCGACGAGGTAAGAATCATCCTTCCCCTCAAAGACTGCAGAAGCTGAGAAACTTTCAAGTGTATAGACAGCTAAATGTGGGTGTATCTGACGGCCTGAGCTGCCTGGCTGCATTTTAACATTCAAGTCGTTATAAATCTGCCACCTTCCATCAGCTCTTCGACAGTGAGCTATAATATAATGCTCATCTGTTCGTCAGCTGCGTTCATAAACTCAACAATCCCATATAATCTGAAAATGTATCATATTACAAATTATCATTCTAGTCGATGTGTATATATATAAAAACTTCTGGAATTAAAAAAAACTTGGGGATCCTATTCAATTCTCATTGGGAATCTTTCGATTTTTTTCTTATTCCATTGAATGTCATCGCGATTTTCTATAAATGAGAATATTTGATGGCAAAGAAATCTCTTGGAATCTAAACGATAATTTTAATTTTCTTGACAAATTATTTAACCAATACGATACTTTGAATGAAAATTCCTCAGAAAATTAAATTCCAATCTATAGAAGTTGAGTAGATGTTCAACAAAATTGTAGATTTACAAGATGTTCCTATTGATTGAGACCGAACCCGACTTCAACATACAAAATCAAATTGCGAAAACATTAAGTGATAGCCTGAATGATTTCTGTTAAATGGGCTTGGTCAACTGCCTGTTTTAGTAGCCCAATACAATAATTGCAGAAAGGAAAACTATCTAATGTTCCAAATAATCTCGATAAAATACTTTTTCATTCCCCATATCTACCACTAATGATGCCTAAATAATTTGTGATATTCTCCAGGGAAACTGACTAAGAACTAACGTAAAGTCGACCCAAATTTCTCATAAAAATTGCTACTTTAATCGCTGAAATTTTTGAATGTGACTTGTGACCTTGTCCGGGGAATTAAATATATTAATTCCCGGTGAAGGCA